>NC_134484.1:376118412-376418412 GCF_040206685.1 Ascaphus truei | reverse complement strand
AGTTCATCCAATTATATTCTGTGATCCTCAAACACCTTCACCACGCTGGGTTATCTTGGGAGTTAATAGCTTATTTAATCAACTCAAGAGTTGAGAGGTTACCGCACCATCACCATTTTCTCATTTCCCCATGATTACTACCTGTGAACCTCGCTGACAGTTCATCCTGGAACTCACCCGGGGTTCATATAGTGTGTTTGTTTAGCGATCCTACCATTAGTCCATGCGTGTTATATACTACAGTATCGACAACAAGGGACTTTACATTTTACCGAAGTACCCAACAGACACAAGATATTATCTAACCAGGTATATGTTACTACCACTTGTCAGTCATTTTTGAGAGGTACAATAACAGACGTTGGTAGATATTGGTTTCTCTAATACTATAACTAATATTTAACAGAATATGTATGACTGTAAGTAGGTCTCTCTTGTTAACCCTGTACATTTACTATATATTCCCTGTATATTTTGGGAACAGACTGGCCATTAATAGTTGATCTCTGTCTTACCTAAGGGATTGGCTGGTGACACAAATATTGGGGTCACCACACCTATTTGCACTGGATCCAGAGTTCATCAACAAGACTCTTGCTAGGATCACAGCTGCATCAGAGTTGTTTTAATACCCAATATTTTATTATCTTTGTTGACATTAAAAATGTATTTTTAACTTATCCACCATTACTTATCAGATGTGTGCCCGCACTACAGCAGCGGCAGCTTTTATTCTCACGTTTCCCGCACGGCAGGATGTGTGCGGGAAGCGTGGTGACGCGGCTTGTCGCAGCGTCACTGTGACGTCACTGTCACGTGCGCGCCCGGCTTCCCCGGCTTCCCCGACACCCTTGGAGTTTAAAGTGAGGTAAGCGGGGGTGCGGGGAAGCAGAGGGGCAGAGCAAGAACCGGGTTTGGGGTCGGGAAGGGGGTTAAAATGCGCGGGGGGTGGAGCGGGGTGCGCGGAGGAATATGCGGCGGCACGCGGTCTAGACCCGGCGCCAGCCGGAGTAGATCCCGGCCTGCCGCCGGCAAATGTAAGAATAAAAGCTGCCGCTACTGTAGGTCTCTTTTCTCGTTTTGTCTTGTGATCTACTCCATAGAAAGTTAATAGACACTAGGAAATCATTTGTCATGATTCATCTTTCATAGGCAACATCAGGGGTCGGCACCACCATATGGTGACAAAATGACCGGACATTGGGGGGGTTATGTCATTCAGTCAATCAACCCCTAAAATAGCGCACAATTGCCACACTGAAAAAAACAATAACCTAACTACAGTAGATAATACTAATAATAAATTCAACTCACGTTAGTGTTTTTGAATGTAACTCGCAGCCATAACAGATTCATCGAAGCCCTTTGTGCATGTTGTTGAAGTTGCAATATGTAGACAGGCATCAACGCGATAGTTCTCAAGGCAATTCCTTGTGGATGTTTTGATTGAGTTAATATGACTGAAGCCTCATTCGCAGCAACATGTGTCAGGGTTCAGTGTCAGTGTCAGTGAAAGACGTGAAAGCCTTGCCAGGTGACTGTATTCACTCTCACTTGACAAACAAAAGACACCATAATTAGATAACATTACTGCCACAGTGGTCTGAGTTGAAAAGTGTCTTGACTGTGTCACCCTCGCAGTACAATGTATACTGCATTTCAAACCTTGCTGGGGGTCAATATGCTTTGTACATTTTGCTGAAAGGTTTTGAATTTCTGAGAGTGGTGGCTTTTGGTTGCAGAGCTCCACGTATAGCATGCATTTCACCAAGTCTTTTCCAGGAAACCTGGCCTTGAATGCCTGTTCAAGTTTCTTTGCATAGTCAATGAATGTTACCTTTACCGGAGCAATCTCAGTTTCTGGCAAGCAGTGCTGCTCCTCTCACTCCCTGAGCATCTCTGTGACCTGGGCACTATGGATTGACAGGTTGCTTGGAGATATGAAAGATTGCAGCATAGAATCCTCATTTGAAGGCTGTTGAAACAGCTTCAAAATGATCTTACATTACTTCTCCAGAGCATATTATAAAAATCCGAGTTCTCTTGCTGCAGTGCCAAATTCATTGCTGCGAAAAGTTGCAAAACCTAGTTCAGGAAACTGAGATGCAGAATGAACTTAGGCAACTGTAGCATGTCATAGATATTCTAGCACTGTGTTCTATTACAGTATTTAGAAACCCTTTCCCAAATGACTCTCTCTCAAAATATTGCACTAAAGAATCCCACAGTAACTCGAACGTCTCAACGCAGGCAGCCAAACCTAACCACCAATTTTTTTTGTACCTAACCAGCTTTGAATATTCTTCTTCATTCAGCTCTTCAGACAGATCTGACTAAACTCCTTTTTTCTCACAGCCCCAGTGAAATGTGTAAGTGTCGCTTTGATTGTGGAAGATACAAAGTCAGGTATGTAGTGCCGACGAGTATTCTAAAACAAATCTGGGGCTATCACTAACAAGACCCAAGTACATGCTGGGTACATGATGGGTACATGATGGGTACATGCTGCAACATTTCAGTGACATTTCTGCAGACAGACTAATGGCCCATCGGATTAACAGCGGGGGTCCCTGGCAGTCCCATTCAAATGGAATGGGACTGCCAGGGACCCCTGCTGTGTGTATCTGATGGGCCATTAGTCTCTGCAGAAATGTCACTGAAATGTTGCAGCATGTACCCGGCATGTACCTGGGTCTTGTTGGTGATAGTCCCAGATTTTCCAAGGCAAGTTTAAGATAAGTTTTAGAATACTCGTTGGCGCACCTGTATGACTAATTTAGTGTGTCTAGCCATAAAGGTGTGGCGATAAATACATCATAAAGTGCTAGATTAATAAATTGCCCCAAACCTTTCAGTCACTTTGAAACACTTTTGCGTTCAGCCAGCATTACAGATGTCCTGTCCGGTGTAAATCCCACAATTTGCTTCACAGGTTACTTGTTTTAGTCATTTTTCAAACAACCAACAATGGCTGCATTCATAATTTCAACATGAAAGCATTTAGCTATTTCAATTACGCTCAACAACTCAGAGCACATTTCACTCTTGTCAACATTCACAAAGCGATGGTAAATAATAAGGTGGCTCGTCACTGCAGTCGGTACTCTCTTCACACATTAAGTTAACAAGCGGAGCATTTACTGCTGCTTTAAGTTTCACTGTAAAGGTAGCCAGCTGAATCATCAGTGTTTCTTGCCACAGTTCTGGCACTGCAGTGCAGTCTTCGAAAAGGAGTAGGTTTTGGGTCAATTCTTTTGGCAATTTTTTTTTTGAAGACGACGCCTGCTCTAAATGACAATTTGGATTTTGCTAAACTGTAGGCAAGTGCACCTTTGACATCCCGGTTAAGAAAGTCGGTCATTGACTTTACCTGGCTTCCTCTTTGTTTTTACCTCCACAATGAATTCGTCCTTCTCTACACTCGACATGTTTGAAGTCTTGGACATTTTTTGTACCACTTCTCAGCATGGTCGCGAGCTACAGTTGAGCTGTTTCATTACTTGGCCGGATCTTGCACACTCCATAAAAGAATCTGTGTGTCTTTCGAACATAAAATATTCTCTTTTCCAAGCTGTGTTGAACGATCTTTTTTTTTCTAATTCAGCGCCATGTTGTGCACGTTTTTTTTCCCCACTGGAGTGACGGGGAAAATGCACATAACATTGAATGTAGCTAACGCGTTGTCTAATTGGATTAAAAAAAAACCTCTTTTGTCAAGTGTTTCAAGATTCTACAGTAACCATAGTGATTGTAGAATCTTGGTATCACTGTCACTTTAGGGAGAGCACTAGATGCCAGATCTGTCCCATTTGCACATTTCCTGAAAATAAATTACAACAGGCACTCAACATTTTTACCAAAGACACGTTGCAGACCCTTGGGCAACCTATGTCATAAGTGAGTAAATGAACTAATGAAGAAAAATGCGGATTTATTTATTTCCTTTCCGTTTAAACTTAACACTTGCACCCTTGGCCTATACAGCGTTAGAGTAGTCTTTAAGTGAGTTTCAGTCAGATGATGGCACCCTTATGGCTCCTGGATCACTTTGTAGTGACATCTCACAATCCTATTAATGTTAATGACTAAAGAACATCGATCTCTTACAATACTGCCAACATAAGTGGCAAGGGTTTAACTGGACTGCAGTCCAGGAATGTGGCTTACACCTTGTCATGTCAGGAAAATGTATGTTCCCCTGTTCCCATGTTTCATTATAATCCTGTATTTTAAAAATGTTTTAAAGTGCATTTCTGTATCTCCGGTTCTGGAGGTCGCAGAGAGTTGAAATTTGGCCAATATGTAGAGTCACTGTAGGCATTAAAAACTGGCAAATTTCGTCAGATGATGGCACCCTTATGGCTCCTGGATTACTTTGTAGTGACATCTCACAATCCCATTAATGTTAATGACTAAAGAACATCGATCTCTTTCAATACTGCCAACATAAGTTGCTGTCAGAGACAAAAGAAATAATTATTTAACTGATGTGCACCTGGTCACGTACAGTATACATACAGTACTTACAGGGGTCTATATCTACACTCTAAAGGAGCTAGTAGTAAAGGTAGGTCAATCTGACTTAAAATTATGCTTCCATTATTCACACTCAGTATACAAATAGTATTTTATCACTTGGGCAGGAATCATACTTACTGTGTTACAAAACAAATGTGGAAAAAGGTTTGTGTTACGATGTGACCCATGCATCACTTTCCTATTTTGCTTTAAACTAGTCCCTTTTTTGGGTCCATATTTACTGAACTGTGTTATTTCCCAAAACCCCTTCTGGCGCTGGAAGATTCCTTATGGTCCATTCAAGCAAGCACCATCTAAGTATGACCCTTAATTCTGTGTGTGTGTATACACGCACATACAAAGCACCATCTGCCTCTTCTCTACTTATATACTTCTCTAATGAGAAGGCGTGGCTCAGTGAGACTGACTGAGTCTGTAAACAATGACAGTGACTTTTAATTAGGAGAACCTGGTTCGGTTACCGCTCCTTGGGACGTTAGGCAAGTCGCTTCATCTCCTTGTGCCTCAGCACCAAAAACATAGAGTGTAAGCTCATCTGGTTAGGGACTGTGTGTATGCGCACCATACTGTAATTGTGAAGTGCTTTGAGTCCCGTTGGAGAAAATTACTATATGAAATAAAGTTAGTATTACTCAGTTTCTACTTTCTGCTACCCAATCAGTTGGGAAAATTGGTTGATTGGCTAGTAGAGGTAAGATGATACTATCTAATCTATGCCAGTTGGTTTAACGCAGCAATCCACTTTCTGTATTTTTATAGTTTGGGAACTAGGGGCTAAACCACGCTATTTTGAGCTCCGAAACCCCTTTGTTCTTGAGATCTTTATCACTGAAGTTACCACAATTACTTAATGGTTTCTATAAACATTGTTAACTATAACAATAGGAAACACGTGATGTTTCGACATCTTATTGGCCTGATATTTGACAGCCATTTTGTTTCCCCTGGTGGGAGATTTAAACTGGTAATTATCTCAGGAAACAGGGGTCCCTTGCGTTGAAACTGACGTTCAGCTGCAGTGAATCACCCAAGGCTTGAAAAATAGGGGTTAAAAAAAAGGATTGGGGATTGATGCTTTACCTTTTGTTTCATTCTTTATGATGTGACTTTATTAATTTCCTGCTTATTGTGAGTTTTTGCCATTGTAGAAAAAAAATCCAAAAGCAAAAAACAAAATGTGTTTTAGCAAAACAATCCAAAATAAAGCACAGAAAACTATTAGAAGCAAAACCACATCCAAATGCAGAGCATAAACGTTTTTGATAACCAATAACATAAGCAAAACACCACTACAAGTGCCCACCTTTAACCGTTTGCGTGCCCCAAGACATAGCACTGTGGCACTGGCACTGTGCGGGCCCCGTGACGTAGGAGCTACGTTACGCACAAGGAAAGGTTTTTTTTCAACTTAGATGGGAATGCAGGATGTGATCTAAAGTTAAATGAAATGGAAAAGGCAGTCCCCTCTTACGTTTTCTATTTAGGAGCCGCTGCAGTCACGTGACCTATTCCAGGAGCAGTCACGTGACCTATTCCAAGAGCAGTCACGTGACCTATTCCAAGAGCAGTCACGTGACCTATTCGAAGCACAGTCATGTGACCTATTCCAAGAGCAGTCACGTGGCTGCGATTTCTCGGAGGGGCAATGGCACTCTAGTGCCAAAGCCCCTCCAGCAATCAAAGGGTTAATATATATCTATATCCTTCCCTCCCTCAAACCCTCTTTGTCACTGCCTCAAAGTTGGGAAGGTGACAACACGTAGCAAGGGTCAGTAGGGGTTAGCCTCTGGCCAGGTAGGGGTTAATGAGGAGGGGGAGGATTTAGGATGAGCTATGATGGTGATCGGATAGGTTGGCAGTGGGGGGTGATTTAGGAAGGGAAAATGTATATAAGAGACTGGGTCACTCCCTAACCTTTTTTTGGCCCCCCTCTTGCTTTGGTGTCCCATCCTCTTTCCCTTTGTATCTTTTAATGGTATTGTTGTTATAATCTATGCATTTTGTATTAAAGCAAAAAAAAAAAAAACACATTTGAACATATGAATGTGTACACATTTACTGTAAGTCCGGAATGTTTGGATATCTGGATAAGGGGGTGGCGGTTTGGAATGTTGGATTATTGCAGGGCTATTTTGTCACAACGGTGGTCTTTGAGAAAAGGGTTTGGGGGATTTACGAGGCAGACCACCTGGGAGACTCTGCATAAGGCTGTGGCCAGGGTGAATGAAAGCGCGCTGGCACTCGAGCTTGGCACTCATTTTGCTTGGGGGATTCGTGGCCAACCAGTTGCCCTGGGCTGGGGGGGGGGGTGCGGCCATGACGTCATGGAGCTGGTTCACCCTCAATGGGCGAACTGCTCTTTGATAAAGCGCTGGAACAGCGCGAAACGCGTAAGAGGGATACTTCACCTTCTTCTGTGTATGCTGTTGTGTTCTTCATATGAATAAACCTAATTTTTAATAGCTTATGCTTTGCCTGGTCCCCGCTTTTTGGCTTGCTGTGCTTTCCTGGTTCCTTACCCACGTTGACATCTTGGAATTTCCCTGCAGTTGCGCACTGGAGCGATGGACTCAATGGGCGAACTGCTCACGTAATGCGCCAGCGAGCGGCAGAAACAAATTGACTTATTACTGCTAGCAGATGTGCGCCATGCGCTCAACGGCATGTGCACACGCGCGGTCACCCTGGACAAACACATTATAGCAATGTGTTTGATCGCGCGCACGCCCGCTCACCATCACCCTTGACGCAGCCAAATGTTCAAGATCTGAGCTGGGGAAAGGCTCTGGGCTTATTTGGATTAGCTGGTCTGAAGGGTTCCTCCCCTCCATTATTAATTGATCAGATTGTGGGGGATACACAATGGGGCGAGCGCAAACCAGAAAAACAACAAAAATAAGAAATTAGTCAAACAATAGCCTAGATTGCTATACGTAAAATGGGTGGAAAGAAGATAATTAACCAAGGAGGATTGTGCTTTACATATGAGGCTTGGATTTTCTCTGAGTGTCTACACTCACATATGGCCATGTGAGTGGTTTTTATACATTTTTATATATTTATCTCTCCACCACACTGTCACTTATTAGTGACATACACCCATTGCTGTTCCCTCCTCCTTTTCTCCTGAGATCTCCTTCAGGACCAGTGATCTATGAAGCAAGCCACAGGCTAAAGTCATCATCATTGTGATGTTTTTACACTCACACATGGTCGTGTGAGTGATTTTGTTATATTTCCATTCATCCTGCTACCCTTCTTTCCACCCATTTTACGTATAGCAATCTAGGCTATTGTTTGACTAATTTCTTATTTTTGTTGTTTTTCTGGTTTGCGCTCGCCCCATTGTGTTTTCCTACTGTGTGAGGATCCTGGGAGATCTGTTGCCGGCTAAGCAGCAGCAAAGACCTGCGGCTAGTATTGCATGATTGTTTCATTTATGTGCACCATTGCCGCCTACAGACGTCCATTCTAAATTCCCACAAGGTTTTGGGTATTATTGTTTTAAATTGTTAGGAGCGCCCCAGTTTTCTTGTATATTATTGTGGGGGATACACTTGGGTGGGTCGGCTGGGGCATGTTCAGGAGCTACGGTGTCTGTGGGCTCAGGAGTGGATAGGTCTAACCTGACATGCCCATTGTTATTCCCGTTGTTGGTTGTTGTGACTAAAAAGCTGTGGACGATTTTCCCCAAAGAAGGTGTATTGTCTTTATTGGTTTGGGGCTGAGAAGAAAGGGGTTTAGGAGAAACGGTTCACCTAGTGTTGGAGTTAATACCACAGAAGCCCCTTAGAAAGTCAGAAGTCATGAAGTGGAACACTTCTACAATGAAATAAACAAACTTAATAACAAAATAAATTGCGACTTTGAGTTCATTATGGGAGATGTATACAGTATGCAGAAGTGGGTGCCTAGTTGAAAGATAAAGAATCAATGGGTAACTATGGTTATGGCAACAGGAATAAACCTGCAGACATATTGGACAAATTTGCAGGATATGAAAACTTCTAAATCAAGAATACATTCTTAAAGAAGAATCCAAGTAGAAAATGGACATGGAATGAACCTAGTCGAATCAAGAAGTAAATTGACTATATCTTAGCTAACAAGAAACGTGATTGAAGACGGCACTGTCCTTATCCATTATGACACACAAAGTGATCCCTGATTTGTTAGCTACAAATTACATCTTAAAGAGAAGATAGAAAGAAGGCAATTGGTTAAAAATAAGACAAAAACAATCAACATCAAGAACCCCAAGAATAACAGCAGAGAATTCCAACAAGAGCTGAAAAATTGCTTCAGTGTGCTTACAGTAAATGCATGGGGACACTTAACAAACAATTATGAAAAACGTATGAAGATTGTAGTCGAAAGCGCAGAAAAAAGTGAAGGAACCGTTTATTTAAAAAAAGTACAAGAAAATATCAGTTGAGACAAAGCAGCTACTGAGGAAACGACAAGAAATGAAGCAATCCCAAGATACAAGAACATGAATTCAATATGAAAATCAGTACAAGACGATCCACAAACGTATAACTGAAGATGTAAGGGAATGTAAGTGCCATATGGTGAGGAAGACTGTTGGAGATACAGTAACAGAAGTTTAAAGAAGATATAGCAGTGAGATGATGGGGAAGAAACAAATCGTCACACTAAACAAGAAGATGGATCAACAATAAAAGTCAGCACCCTTATCGTACCGTGAGTTGAAGACAAGAGATGTGCAAACTTTTCACTTACATTTGCGGCCCTGGCGAAATCTGACAAACTTTTTTTTTTTTAATTACTTTAAAAAAAGTTTGCAAGGAGTACCCACTGACTTACAGACCTCCCAAACCACTCATATGCAGTATACAACACGTGGAGAGAACTGTGAACCCACCTGAGATACAGTACCTGGAACATAAGCTAATTTTAAAAAGCAAATGAGCTAATTTCAGTATGCAAATATCTCATGTGTGTTCTCAGGTATTTCTCTGTGTATCTCTACATGCTCTCTCTTGCAAAACCCATATTTCAGGATATATTTTGTGAAATACGATTGTTACAAGTTTCAAATATCTCTTCAACTTGCCAATTTAGCCTAAACTTTTTGACACCATGTCCCAAAGCTTTTCACAGCAACACTATTTGAATTGTTCAAAACTGGATTTGGGAAGAGAACGAGTCAAAATCAATGATGTATACTTGAGTCATCTATGATTTGCAGACGACTATTTTTGTTTTGCAACAATTCCATAAGACCTCCAGCAACGAATCAGAGAACTCTACAAAACAAGTAAGAATATGGGTGTCCATATATATCTCAGCAGGACCATAGTATTGTTCAGATGTGTCAAATGACAGTAGGACATTTGTTGGAGGAAAGTAGAGAAGAGAGACTTGCTGCCCTAGTACATAGGGAGGCCTTAATCTAGCAGGGGATGTACAAGGGCTGAATAATATGCCTGGTGCACACTAAAGAATAAAAGAGAAAAAATATTTATCAAGCAGTGGGGTGCAAGCAGAAGGACGGCAACAAGTCACCAGCAACTCCAGGGTAGGGTACAAGGAATCCGCAGCACTCTCCGTTATGATACAATAGGAATAAATGTATTCAAACCATGACAGAGCAACATTTCGGACCACACTCAGTCCTTTCTTAAGCTCCTTTTGAGCTTGAGAAAGGACCGAGTTTGGTCTGCAACGTTGCTCTATTTTTTATGGTTTGAATAAATGTATTCCTATTGTATCATAACGGAGAGTGCTGTGTATTCCTTGTACCCTATACATATTTAGTACTCTACAGGGAATTCATTGTTTATGTACATCTATGTACATTGATTCAATGATTTTGTTCTTCAGAGCCATGACATAAGTGTTTATTTTGTCTAATGTTCAGTAGTCTCTCCAATTGTATTTAATTTAGCAATCCAAAAAATATATCCATAAATATTCAGGGGATAGTTGCAACAGGAATTGCTGCAACATTTGTCATTATTGTCAGATTCTAGCTCTGACGAACATACTGTATATTCTGCATGTAGAACTATCGTCTGCTTTTTTTTAATCCATTGACTTGTACAGTAAAATGTATGTGTCATGTTATCTTTCATCATCATGTTTATGAATCCATGAACAAAGTCAGAAAAAAGCTTTAACATAGTTTTCCATTTAGGTGATTGCTGAAGAATTATCTGGAAATGACGACTATGTTGAACTTTCCTTCAGCGCACGGAAATTAGATGACAAGGTAAAATGCTGTCTCATACTGTTATTAAAACATGTAATAAAGCCTGTGAATGTGACCTAATATGATTCCTCCTTGGAGCTATTTTTTTTTTTTTATCCCTGCTTGATTTTATGAAATATAATCAGGAAACCCAGATCAATGCTAGCAAGTCTTTTTCCCTTAAGATGTGAAGTAATTAAAAAAAAAAAAAGAAGAAGAAAAAGGCAAAAAGTGCAATTCGAATGTACTCATTTTAATTATCTGGGATCTCATTTATTTTTAAGATGCAACAGATGAGAAAATATTAGAGAAGTGAGCTTACATAAAGAGTCAGGGTGAAAAGGTTTCAAGTTTTTGTTTGGCTATATTGTGAACAGTGTCTGTAAAAATGCCTGAGTGCTGCGTTCCGCGCACTGTACTGTAATTGTGAAGCACGTTGAGTCCCATTGGGAGAAAAGCACTATATGAAATAAAGCTATTATTATTATTAAGAAGAACATGAAACAACACTGTATCTTAAAATTAAAAGGCATCACTGTCTTAGTGACGTTTCTAAGCCATTCACACATGAGCTGTGCCCACCATATAAGTGCTTACTAGGTAGTTAACTGCAACTCTTCAAAGCAGCAATATCCCCCCTTTTATTTCATGAAGTATCCAAAACTCTCTGGCAGTTTCCTAGCTTTTCTATCCCTGGATGAACAGTGATCAGGAGGCAATAAGTCCTGAACCAGGAAGTCTCTGGGAGAAGGGCAAATGTAACTGCATCAGGGGACTATCCTGTTCAAATGACATTGAACATGCTTTAAGACAAAGATCGTGAAGTGGACCACGTAGTGAATTGGTGGGACTTTCTGACCATTGGAATGTCAGGATATTAAAGTGTGCCTCAAAAGAAAGCTAAGAACTTAAGATTCTGCAATTTCTCTTAAAACCTGTTGGTTTAGGAAAAAGAAATGCAGGGAAAATTATGACATTTAAAATGTTGGCCTACTCAATAAACTATGAGTAAGGTGTTTCTGTTTCTCTCTCGCACTTACTCGTTCTCACTCCCTCTCATCTGGGGGGGAAATTGAATCAAACAGCACACATTTGATGCAGAGAGTGCATGCAACTAAGATGTTTTTGCAGTGAACATTCTGTATAAATGGTTCATAATAAATGTGGTGAAAACTCCTGGTTTCGCCTACAGTATATCCAATTGCATTGCATTTTTGGGTGATTATGCATTGCAAAACACATAGTTTTTGATGAATATGCCTCTGATTCCTTCATAGTTACAGACCTGAAATGCCTAAAAAATATGTTGCAACCCCTCTTGCAGTGAAGGAGTTTAAACTAGCATACAGTAGATATCTTATAAATCAATACTTATTGCCTTGACCAGACAAGTCAAAACAAAACTAGAGTGGAGAGTAAAAGCTGGTGAAAATGGCAGACTTTACATGATTCCTGAAAACATCTACTTTCCTCTATTTTAAAGGATGGTTAGACACAGCTGCACCTGCAAGTGTTTCCCCAGATAGGGTAAACAAGCCTGTGTGTGAAAAATAGTATTAGATCTGTGATTGTTGCCGGCCCTGGAAATACCTCCTCACGCTATATGCTCTGCAGTGACTTACACGCTCTGCTGACAATGAAAAGTCAAAGCAGCATGGCAAGCTCACCACACCGATGCAAACAGAGAAAATAGGTACAAAGCATTTACTGTATGCATTGAGGTTCCTTAGAGATACCTCTATTAGTATAATTATTTTGTATTTAAAAAGGCCCATTTATACAGTTTCAACCAAGTGTGCATTCCCAAATCAAGTTAGTTGTACCTTATGGCGAATATTCTTTTTTCAATTGTTTACACCACGGGTGCGTAACTCTAGTCTTCAAGGGCCACCAACAGGTCAGGTTTTAAGGATATCCCTGCTTCAGCACAGTTATCCCTGCCACCTGGGCTCAAGCAGGGATATCCCTAATACCTGGCCTGTTGGTGGCCCTTGAGGACTGAAGTTGGCCACCCCTGGTTTATACCATTTACACCATTAAATAATTATCAAACATTCTGTAATTACTGCTCATATATAATGATGCTCCTTGTCATACTCTACTTGCATAGGGGATTCAGCCCCCAGTCACCTATAAATGGGACTCATGATAAACAGATAGGGTTTTCTTTGTGTGGTAAAAAATCATTCATCTATCCGACATCAGAATAATAAAGTTATCCTGTTAACATCAGGACAACGCTTCACTGAATGGGAATACCGACTGCTTCAAAGGGATCAAAAGTATTAGCGGGGGTCATTTTGTGAAAATAGAGGTGTTTTTTAGTTTCCCTTTAAATAGTTTCCACAGAAAACTTGTTTACGTTATTTATCTGATGTGCTACTCGCAAATCGTATGTTTAGAGGAGTCTGTGAATAAATAGTTTTAGAGGTTTTTTTACAATCAGCCCCTTAGTGCAGCTTGGTGCATCTCTCTGCTAAACTCTCTGTGGTTTTTAAGAGATGAGAATGAAGAAGAGGTTTCAAGCAGGAAAAAAGTTAAATTAATACTGGCAGAATAACACATCTAACGGAGACTGAATCTACCTTTTTCATCTGTGTTGGCCGAAGCAGGTTGAGATAAGAGAGAAATGGATAGAATGAGATCTGTCACTCCACTTAATTGAATGATGTTGCATTTCAGGATTTTTTCAGCAAATCTGACCCTTTCCTGGAGGCTTTCCGAATGAATGACGATGGCACGCAGCAGCTTGTTCACAGAACGGAGGTAATACCTTTGTATAAATGCACTGTTTCCTAGAGGGCACCACATTTTGGATAAGCACGCCTTTTGATTGTGTGTGTTCCCTAGAGATGTATGCTCTATGTCACAGGTCAAAGGGTATTTAAAAAGGGTTGGTATTTAGAAACCTAGGTTTCTTATTTTTTTTTATAGAAATATCATGTACATTATAAATACCCTCACGTGACCGGGACATTTAAACGTGCAGGAGATACCGGCACCACATACATGGGCCTGTAACTCAGGAAGCAGGAGGTCCCTGGAGCTGAAATTAATGCGGTTCCGTGGCAGAGACCCCCTACTTCAATACTATGTAATTAAAATTAAATTAAAAAAGCACGATCGCCTGTTAGAGCTGTGCAGGGAGAGGGACCGCTTCTGTCTGCTCTCACTGCGCAGCTCTTCCAGACTGATGTAGCCCGTTAGGATTAACGCACATAGAATCCCATTCTGATGCAGGGACCCTTGCTGTGTTAATCCTGATGGGAAATTAGTCTGGCCATGGGGACTCCGCGGTCTGGCCGTAGACAGGCAGCCTTTCACTTGCAGTTCTTCTTGCGGAATACTGCTAAATAAATCTGACTACATCTTTTAAAATATAGAGGTCTATGTATCAAATCAGAGAAAAATGCGTTCAAACACACTACTTTTGGAACAGAATTGCATCATACGTCAGAAACAGTTTCCAACATCTAGTGTAAAATCTTCGACTTGTGCTACTACAGATTTATCGGACGCTCAGACACTGAATTTGATCTCGATCTAATTCAATTATGTGCATCACGTAACAGCCCCCTCCCCCACCCCCCAAAAACTTTTCCTACTGAGATTCTCCAAGTTGCAAACAGATGCACACAGGGCCCAATTGGAGCAAAGTGCTCTGATACATTGGTGCAGGATAAGAAAACAAACACTTTGTTTTATAATTTAATTTAAATACAGACCCTTTAACATCTAAATAACATTGTGTATATGATTATGATTACGCTACCCCTGCATTAAAGAACAAAAGCACTCGTTTTTATGGTATCTCAGCTTTTTTTGCATTAAAGATGTCTTTCTGGATATTGCATTTGCCTTTAACCTGGTTTCTTTGGGTGAAGCAGCCTTAGAAGTATTAATTGAGCCAAAAAGAAAAGATAACCAATGCAACCTGAAGAAAACCAAGGAAAAATGGAGGGAAAAAAATAAATGTATATAGTGAAGTACGTTCACAGAACTGGATTTCAGTACTAAAAATGGTAAGATATACTGTACACTCACATGGAGTGCCTAGACCACAGGCACTGAATAAATCAAATGGATGTCTTTGGTAGTACATCTCTCTTATTCTTCTTCTCCATGAAGATTTTCACATGCACAGAAACAAGGCAAACACATAAAACAATATGAATAAACATTTATAGAATATTTGAGGGAAAATTCCCTAACAACTCACAGTGATGATTCTTTAAAGCTTAAATCGGTACCTAAAACACCAGCCATTGCAACCACTGGTGGGCTTAGTCGTTTGGGGCCTCAGTGATGCCAGCCACCCTTATCTAGGATATGTAGTAGTGAAGCTTGCGTTTCACAACAAAATAACTGGAGTAAAAGGACCATTGAAGATGGTGGCCCTCATATGCCCTAAAGTCTGCAGCAAGGAAGAAAAATGATTATGGCTGGACATTGACCATCCATTCCTTGTGTTTGAAGGCATACCAGCGGATAGAGAAAAATGACAGGGTTCAGAGTGAGGGACCTTTGGGGGATGTCACATGGGCAGGACCCCACCCTGTGCTAGTGCCACCCAACAGTGTACAGAGGATAACTAGAAAAGTGACATTCTAAAATATAGAAGGTGCCACTGTCATGATTGATAGTCCACCCCATGGAGGATACCCTGGAGGGCAACTGGTAAAGGCCGAAGTCCATACAGAAGGGGAAAATGGACACACTAGGATTAGTATAAGTAGGAAACGAGATGATCCATTATGTGTGTATACGAAGAGGTACGGTGGTGGCTCACCTGTACAGTGCCTACATTTTAGGTCCCGCAGGGATGAGAAAATCCCATGGGATCAGATTGACCCCGGCTATGTTCGGCTGCAAGAAAAAGTGGCTCGTAGGCTAGAGGTTTTCTCCACTCAAGAATGGGATGTAGGAAAAGCCCATGGTGTGGAATACCAAATCCGCCTTCATGATGCTCGCCGTTTCAGGGAAAGGTCACGAAGATTAACCTGGCTGATGTGGAAGATGTGAGACGACATCTCCAGGAATTTATGGGGGCTGTCTTAATCTCTGAATTCCAGAGCTCATATGCATCACCCACAGTGGTGGGCCGGAAGAAAAATGAGGCGGTAATAATGTGCATTGATTATCACACGCTGAACAAAAAGAACATTCCGGTTTAATATACCATGTCGCATATAGAGGATGCATTGGATTGTCTCATTGTGTTATGGTCACGTACATAGCTGTGTACTGTTCAGGAGACAGACCCGCTGGGCAGAGTGGGAGCATAGAGACCGACCCGTAACTGGGATCCAAATCCTGAAAAGTAGAATCGTGTGGTCTGGGTCCAAGGTCAGGGCAGGAGAAGGTAGGATATTCAATGTCATTGTTCCGGGGTCAGGGCTGGAGAAAGCAGAGTAGTAGGGGTCACAGTTCTGAGGTCAGGGCTGGAGAAAGCAGGTTGGCCGTGGTCACAGGCTGGGATCAGCAACAGGGACAAGGCAGGCAGGATACAGCAATAGCAGGAGTCCAGGGAAACATAATCTTACACGTGCAAGGAAGAGAGGGTAATGAATCCTTATAAAAGGAGCAGACAGGTGCAGGCAACTGTCCCAGAAGGAGGCTGACTTCCTGCCTCGGATGCCATGTAGTTAGAGGCAGATGTCCTGCCTCAGCTGCCATATTGGGAGATCCTTATACATTGGGAGCAAATGGTTTTCGGTCTTGGACCTCTGCCACGATATTACCAGATCCCAATGTGTAAGTAAGATAAAGAAAAGACTGCTTTTATATGTCCGTTGGGGTTCTATCAATTTGAACACATGCCCCAAGGAGTGTCAGGGGCCACAGCTACTTTCCACAGACTGATGGAACGTGTGGTAGGCTATATGAATCTATTAGAAGTACTGGCATATTTGGATGACATTGTGTTTGGGAAGACCTTGGAGGAACAGGAGGCCAGCCTGATGAAGGTACTAGATCGGTTGAGCAAGTGTGGGCTAAAATTGTCACAGGGCAGTGTCAGTTCTGCCAGACATCTGTCACGTATGTGGGACACATTGTGTCTGAAGAGTGAGTGGCTACCGGTCCCTCTAAATTAGAGGCCATTGATTCCTGGCCTAGGACCAAACAACTGACAGAATTAAGATATTTTCTGGGGTTCTGTGGATATTACAGACTGTTTCTGAATAATTTCTCAGCCATAATACAGCCATTTACACAATTAACTAAAGGCTATCACCCATTCAGATGGTGCAGTATGGCTGCTGGAGCCACCAGCCAAGATTATTTCAAAATGAGCAAGCCATTTGAAGACAGATGGACTTCTAAGTGTGAAGAGGCTTTCAAAGCCATAAAGGCACGTCTTATGAATGTGCCAATACTCGCATTTGCTGATCCACAAAAACCCTATGTTCTTCATATATATGGTAGCCAGTGTACAAACTCAATTTCTTGGTATTGAAATGGGCATTAATGGACAAGCTGCATGACTATCTGAATGGAGCCACCTTTGCAGTGCTTCAGACAACAACCCAGTTACTTACATTTTATCGTCCGCAAAGTAGAATGATACTGGTCGCAGGTGGTTCATGGCCAGGGAAACAAAACATTAATGCTGACACCTTGTGTCGAATTCACAGAGATGCTCGAAGTATGGATGGAAAATGATAAGAAATTGCCGAAGCAAGAGAGCGCACATTCAAAGTCAACTCCTCTTAAAGCAATGGGCTAATCTGGTGATTGAGTGGAGTAATGTTCAGAGTCGCAAAGAAGTCATAACACACCGTAACTAAGCAACTGGTGCTTCCTTACAAGTATGGACAGGTGGTACTCCATTCTCTCCATGACGATTATTGCCACCTGGACATTGGGATTAGGGAAAGACTGATTCTATTGGCTCCGAATGGCTTGGGATGTTGAAGAATATTGCAAGAACTGTGGGCGATGTGTGCCTAGAAAAACTTTGCCTACGAGTGCCGCACCATTGAGAAATATCACCAGAAGTGGACCACTGGACTTGGACATAGACTTTCTGTCCTTAGGGCCAGATAGAAAGAATACCAGTAATATCCTATTGGTCACAGACTATTTCCCCCGGTATGCTCAAGCATTCCCTACAAATGATCAACCACCTACTACTGTCGCCAAGGTGCTGTGGGACACGTTATTTGTCCATTATGGATTGCCAGCTAGGATACACAGAATCTAGAGTCAATCAGCACTACTACTACTACATATATGAGCAAAAAGAGTGATGCACGCAGGTATAAGGGTCTCCCTAAACCCTAGACAGATACAAAAATAAAAGAGTACCTGCAGCACTCATAAACAGCTGTGACACTAATAGTGGTCAAACACAAAGCAATTTAATAAACAAAGCATATTGCACAAGGCATTATCAAGATACAGCTACACAAACAAATACTCCCCCAGAGAGGGGTATACCCAGGAGGAAGGGGGACAAGGAAGACAAACACACTGATCTACACACTACAAATATAACAATAAAGTGCAAAAAAGGTGCTGCACACTGCCAAAAAGAAAAAAAGGAACACAATCCAAAAATCAAGGGGGGTGGCTACGTCTCGGCACTTAGTCTTTCTTGGCCCATTCCCACATAAAAGTGGTATTTCCCTTCAGGAGGAAAAAAAGGAGTCCTGTAGCTACAATGTAACCTGTGAGTACTGAGTTTGTGGGATGGTGATGTACTGTAGAAAAGATCTAAAGATCATGTTATCTGCAGCTCTGCAACTCATCCCCCCACCATCCAGCATGCAATAGGAGTGTGACACATGTTGAGTCAGATCTGTGCAAACCGGCGTGCTATCAAGTTCGGTCGAGATCTGAAGAGAGTGCACGTGTGCATGTGGCAGCAGCAGAGAGAGCTACAGTTCCAGATGTGGACGAGAGATCAAGCGCCGCCAGAGGGAACCCTCAATGGCAATAAAAGCAGAACGAAGCACCCTTTTCGAAGAACAGGCCTGTAACAGGTTCAGTACACAATGAGCTCCCGTGGTGTGCTTGCACCATCACAAGCCAACATACCCAGGATTGAGTGGCTATTACGCCACTGGCACTGACTCAAAATTGTCAGCATTATTGGGGATTGAGTAGTAACCTGTGTACTGTGTACAGCGCCAGCACAAGGGTTTCATGCACCCTATGGAATAAGATAAATAAAATAATAAAATAAACAGTAGCGTAGCTATTGGGGCTGCAGTGGTGCGACCGCACCCCAGCACAACGCAAAATAAAAATAATAGGGTGCCAAAATGCCGGACAAAAAAAAGAAAAATTATTTTAAAAAAAAGATAAATAAATAAAAAATAATAAAACAGGAGATTCCTGGTTATATGACCTAAACGAGACCAATACCGGGTTGGATAACCAATAATGTCAGACAATATAGAAAGTATTATCTGACATTTGCAACCCCCCCCCCCCACCTTCCCTCTCTCTTACCAGGCTTGACGGCGGCACAGCGGGAGCGGAGCGGCCAGGAGTCAAGGAGCGGAACGGCAGTAAAATAAGTCAGCGGAGGTAAGACCTTGAGACAGCGGGCGGTGGTGGCTTCGCTCTGGCAGGCGAAGACATCCGATCGGAGCAGGAGCTCAGGAGACGGCAGGGGAGGTATGCGCTGTAACACCGTAAGTTGACCGCTGGACTTCTGGCGCCGGTGTTACAGTGCTTACCTCCCCTGCCGTCTCCTGAGCTCCTGCTCCGATCGGATGTCTTCGCCTGCCACAGCGAAGCAAGCGCCGCCTGCTGTCTCAACGTCTTCCCTCCACTGACATTGTCTACCATTGTCTATTGCCGCTCCACTCCCTAATAATATTATTATTAATGCACCCCTAGGACCTTTGTGTCCTAGGCGACCGCCTAGGTTCGCCTAATGGACGGGCCGGCACTGACTGTACACACACACATACACTGCAGCTACACACGCACACGCACTGCAGCTACACACGCACTGCTACACACACACAGAGACACACACACACACACTGCAGCTACACACATTGCAGCTACACACACAAACTGCAGCTACATGCACACAAACTGCAGATACACACACAAACTCTGCAGCTGCAGCTACATACATACACACATACAGGCATACCCCGGTTTAAGGACACTCACTTTAAGTACACTCGCGAGTAAGGACATATCGCCCAATAGGCAAACGGCAGCTCACCCATGCGCCTGTCAGCACGTCTTGAACAGCAATACCGGCTCCCTACCTGTACCGAAGCTGTGCGCAAGCGGGGAGACTATAGAGCCTGTTACAAATGCGTTATTTACATCAGTTATGCCCGTATAGGACGATTGCAGTACAGTACATGCATCGATAAGTGGAAAAAAGGTAGTGCTTCACTTTAAGTACATTTTCACTTTACATATATGCTCTGGGCCCATTGCATATGTTAATGCGGGGTATGCCTGTACACTAAATAGACAGAAAATGCAGCTACAAACAAACTGCAGACAGCCACTTACTTTGCACCTACACAAACACTCTCCCCCTCGTCAACTCAAAATGAAGCTGTGTTCACGAAAGGAGGCGGAGGAGCCACTGCCTGTTGCTGCTTCCTGGCCAATCCTCTGCCCTGTATGAGAGCTGTTCCTGTCTCCTGACCAATCCCCTGCCCTGTCTCAATACTGTTCTGGCAAAAGAAAAAGCTGATTGGCCGGAAATAAACACATTGAAGCTGCCAAAAATTCTGGACATTACTGAATGAATAATGCCCGGAATTTTAACCAGTCAGAGAGCAGGAAATTCAGTAATGACCGGAATTGTACAGCTTTAGCCTATTATTCCTAATACAAATATGTTCTTACTGAATAAACCTGCAGGTCCATTGTGATCTTGTGAACATGTTTCATTCAATAACTACTTGTTCTGTACCACCACTCCAGACAGTAAATAACTATTTTGCCTTTGTCACAGTTGCCCTGGGTTTAACTGTTTCTAAATTCTGGCATGAAACATTCTTTCATCCTGTACCTTCTGCGTCCACCATATTTAACTTTACCACCTGTATTTTTAATTGCACATATTGAGTACTTGAGACTTTCCTTATTAGACTGGTGATCTAACCCTGCACCATTGTCTGTTATACTGTATTTCATGGTTTAAAAATATATATATATATTAGGTGGTAGACACAATAGCCTGTGTATCCTTGTACTAATCTTCTCATTCCCACCACAAAACAAACAGTGGCCTTACCTTCCATTCAATTTCAAAGTGGTAGTTTTAACAATATTGGTCAAACTGTAGAGATCATATTGTAAGAACTAAAAGTAATTGCTCGCGTAAAGATGCAATCCCTATTAATATGCAAACAAAATTTGAATGTAATAGTCTTCCTTAAACAAATGTAATCATACCTACAGTACAGAAAATTAAGAATATGTATTTTCATTATAGCCTCTGGATATGGAGTGTGTGTTTACTCAACTTATAGCCAAGGAAGATAAGGAGGCAGGAATGAGGCAGGTTTGCCTGTGCAAACTCCTGTTCTGTCATATCACACACAACGAAGAAGGAAATAAAACTCCTCCCCATGCCTCAGCTTGTGTTTACAAACTAACTTTCAAAATACTAATGTTATAATAATAATAGCATGTTCTTGTATAGCGCTGCTAGTTTTACGTGACATTTTCAGAGACATTTTGCAGGCACAGGTCATTGGAGCTTACAATCTATGTTTTGGTGCCTGAGGCACAGGGAGATAAGGTGACTTGCCCAAGGTCACAAGGAGCCGACACCAGTAATTGAACCAGGCTCCCCTGGATCAAACTCAGTGCCAGTCAGTGTCTTTAATCACTGAGCCGCTCCTCCCATAAAGGAATATAAAGGTTATAAAGGAATTATTGGGACATTAAAGTAGTAACCAAACTGGGTGAAAAATGTGAACTGTTGATAAGTAGAAATAGCCGTGTTAGTCCAGTTGTGATAGTACAGAGTAAATGAGTATTTCAGTATTAGGTGGTACATTTATATTTTGGACTAACAATAGATATAATAAAACAAGCTTGCGAGAGTTCTCTCTCTTCCTCTGGTCAGCAATACTGATTTACAGAGATTCCATGAGTTTAACAAAGATGTAAAAGAAGAAAAACAAGGTAGCCATCTAAGGCAGATGAATGTTAATAAAAATTACTGACTGGGCACGTCTGCTCCTTTGATTAAATAGTGTAACTATTTTCTGAATTTGAGATAAGCATCACAAGCCGGTAGCTTTGAACAATGTGTCCAACAATCAGGGCGTATTATTGCTGTCTTTCTCATCTATTATTTGTACAATATTGTAAGCCGCAGAGGCATATTAAGTATAATAGTATTAGTCATGTATCCTCTCATCTCTGATATAATTGAAAATACATTCTGTAGACAGAGGAAAATGTGCCTGGTTGTTTTTATGTCTCTATGGGGGTAATTCTATTTAGTCTGAAGGGGCCGTTCGAGACACATTTGGCTGAACATCTCTGTTGATTTCAATGGGGAATTTTGGCTGAAAACTTGCCACTTTGGACAATATCGAATAAGGCCCTATAATTGTTATCAGCTCTCTCCTTTGACTTAATATTTGTTGTCCCTATTATAACAGGTTGTAATGAATAACTTGAACCCTGTCTGGAAAACATTCAAAGTTTCGTTGAATTCTCTGTGCAGTGGAGATCATGATCGCAAACTGAAGGTAAGACCTCTAAGTCTACCAGTGAGCAGTGGTTGCCCTCTACTCTACCGTAACCAATAAATAAGCAATGTATGTATTCATATACAAAATGTGAAATGGTAAAAGTGTGCGATTATAGCAGCAAGAGCAAGGACTACATAGAATAGGGTAGTGTTGTGGCACATTGTTGAAGCCACTGAATACACATGTTGTACAGTACACATTGGTTTACCACACCTGACTTGCATATGGTGGCCAATGAACTTTCCTCAGCGCTGGTTTATTCTGTATTGGTGTCCAATAGATAGATGCTAATCTAGGGACTTTACTTCATCGGTAGCATTCATATGCCTACCTCCCCACGGGTAAAGCTAACGCTCAGTCTCAAACTTAATATTGAAATTACACTTTTCAAACTCCCTTCCTGCAGTTAACAAATAGTCACTGTCACATGCAGAGTCATACATGGCATAATGAAATGTGACAGCTGTACTACAGAGAGATGCAAACCACTGCACATGGCAGCACACAGAGAGCACTGTGCAGGCCATTACTTGGTAGGGTTTAGCTTGATTCTTTTATTGATAGAATAGTATTTTCTTGTTATATTAAACACACAGCTATCACCATTCAGCTTAAAGTCTTCCTTTATTGATACCAACCACCTCTCATAGTCCTGTAACACTTCTTCTTTAGACATATCTATATATTTATGTTTAAAGCTACGTTAAAAGATTATTATGGCTCTCTCTTCAACTGTCAAAATAAAGTTTGGAAATAGAGGGTTGGGTGTCTAGTGGCGCTGCCCTGTTTTGTCTGATCATTAAGGCACAAATCAAACCACAAACATGTTTATAAGACTATAGGCTCCTTTAATTGAGGATACCTACCAGTTTCAAAAATATGTAAATATGCAGACTTACTGCCTTTTTCTTATACAGTATGTATGCTTGAGAAAGGTTCCATTGGGAACTGAAACATTGGAAGAATAGTCATTATATATATGTGTGTGTGTGTGAGTATATATATATATACACTATATATATATGTACAGTGTTAGTATTGCTACAGTATGAGTACTGTATGTCCGTCTTAGTTACAATAGGCTGTTTTGATTACTTGCTTTTTCTTATGTTGCTACAGTATGTGACTTGCTCAAATAAGCAAAACCTGCTCATGTCAGGTCCTTAATCACAGTTCTTGCCAGTAATGCAGAATATCACCTATTCGTATTGTATTGGAACCCTGCTTTGTTTCCTGTTATTACAAATTATGTAAAGTGTCTCATTTTTCACTTACACCCTACAAGCCCATAGACAGGAGCTCAGGAAGATCACATCATCTTAATGAAATAATTATAATGCTGTCCATTCTATAATGTAGGACAATCCCTCTTTTGCATTCTCATTGTAGAGTTTATTTCATTGGGGATTATTCAGGATGAAAAGTGCATTTGATGGTAACTGCACTGTTCCCATTTTTCATCTGGAAATTGTCATTTTTCAATAAACAAATGTTAGAAGAATAACTTGGTACTGCATAGCTCATTTATACAGTTTGTTACATACAGCATCAACATTCTAGTTATATTGAGATACTTTCTCATGGGATCAATGTAATTTCATCATAGTAAAACAAAAAGTGATAGTTCAAGAGAAAGAAAAGTAAGACAATAAGTGCAAAACAAAATTGTTCTGTTTATGTATTTTCATTTGAAACTTTATACAATAGAAGTGTGCTTTCAAAATGCTAAAATCCCAA
Organism: Ascaphus truei; assembly: GCF_040206685.1. Classification (NCBI taxonomy): domain Eukaryota; kingdom Metazoa; phylum Chordata; class Amphibia; order Anura; family Ascaphidae; genus Ascaphus; species Ascaphus truei. The sequence goes on along the minus strand of NC_134484.1, from coordinate 376,394,220 downwards.
ATATAGAGACTTGATATTTACAGTGCTGAGTCGCACTATAATCTGTTGCAGGGCTTTTGAACATTATACAAAGAGATTATTTAAAGAAAGTGCAGCTGTGCAGGTTATGGTGTTGGTAATGTATTTATTTGAAATGTGGTCTTTGCCAGTCACTGAAGCAGCACATAAAAGTTTGGATTTGATTACCTTCTCACATGGCTTCAATTACTATTTGTAGCAATACAAGTCATTACCTTGCATTCCTTCAAGACTTGTCTTTTACTGCTCATTATCAGTTGGCTTCAAAAACTGATTGCATACTCAATCTTGTTAATACTTTCAAGTTTTTTTTTTTTTCATCTCAAATACAATCTCACACAATTCTTATAACAGTCTAAAGATTCTTACATGCTAACCAGCAATACAAACATACATTAGGTGCCTTCTCTCATGGTTGATGGGCTACATTTGACATATTCAGGGCTATACTGTGCATCACTTAGACTTTAACAAAGTCACATTGCCACTCAGTAAAATGTTTAAATAATTAAATATGGGTGATTGATGTCATTTGAAATTAAACAACTCTGTGGGGTAGTTCTATAAATGCTGAAATTGCTGTTTTGTGCGTCAGTGGGGATTGGCTGCGTTGGCGGATATAGAATTTACCACTATATACTTACCGTATAAAAACATTCACGTTCATTTGTACATATACAGTAATATGCAGAAATTTTATTTGCATTAGACTCCTTTAGCTCTTCCCTTTATGTGATGTCACTGTTTGTTGAACAGAATCTTCCGTACTTCTACAGTACCTTCCATAAGCAAAGTGCTCTCCACCTCTCTTTCTTGGTCTTCTGATATAAGTAGGGCACAAGCAAAAGGTTCAATAAACATTTAGACGTGCACTCTGCTTTTATTCCCTTCAAAAGAACGTAAAACATTCTTGATCTTCACATTTAACCCAAAAAGCATGATTACATTAAAAAAAACAATTAGATCGAAAAGAATATCTCAAACTTAACATTGAATGTTTAAAAAAAGCTACAAATTTCTACGGTATGATACATTTAATCTGTTTTTCTTATATACAGTAGGCAAAATTAAAATAAGCTTATAATTGGCAATTTATTTAAAACAAAACACATTCAAATGGTTACTTTGTAATAATGAATACATCAGATCCATTGCTCATCCTTTGGCTATTATAAATGCTTCCAATATTAATTGATGGCAAATTTGATTCATAATAGTTCCTTCCTATGTTGATATAGGAGTGTATTCAGTAAAGTGTGACAGCCATTCACTTGAGGGATAGCATGCACTTATCAATCAATGCCTATCACACGTTAGTTATTACACCATATAAAAAAAGCTTTTTAATGCCAACAGCTGATTAGCTCCATTTGAACTTTTTATTGGAATAACCATTAAACAGAAACACATGTTTCTTGCATCAAACGGGCAATGGACATCTTTTTAGATGGGAAAGGTATACAGGGATATACCAAATAAGTAAACATGGGAAGGATGTTGATCCAGGGATTAATCCGATTTGCCAATTCTTGGAGTCAGGAATGAATTTATTTTTCCCCTTATGAGATATCATTGGATGATATGATTCTGGGGTTTTTTGTTTGCCTTCCTCTGGATCAATAAGTAAGTATAGATATAGGATAAAGTACATGTATCTGTTGTCTACATTTAGCACAGGTTGAACTTGTGGTGCAAAAAAAACTGCAATCGGGTTCATGAAAGGATATTTTTTCGATTTAAAGCAATTAGATGTTTTCCTTTGATAAATCTGGTGTAGTTGTTTTGCTTTACACAGCTTATTTGCATGTCATTACCCAGCATCCCTCGCTGCAGTGGAAGCACTGTATGCTGAGAGATTATGGGGAAAGGCAGGTTTGTGGACCTGTCTGAGACATGTGAATGTGCTCATAAGCATTATTTGCTGTGCACTATTTGGAGGTGGGTTTTTGTCACTTTTTTATTTACCATACAGTAATTTACTTTGTATACTTGGTTTGTGGCCACTACCAGCTTCACAGTCCAAGGTCAGAGCCCGGGAGTGCTGGGTGAGTAAAGACACTGACTGGCACTGAGAGTGTGAAGCAGGGGATCCTGGTTCAATTCCTGGTGTCGGCTCCTTGTGACCTTGGGCAAGTCACTTTATCTCCTTGTGCCTCAGGCACCAAAACCATAGATTGTAAGCTCTATGGGGCAGGGACCTGTGCATACAAAATGTCTCTGTAAAGCGCTGCGTATAACTAGCAGCGCTATACAAGAACATGCTATTATTATTATTATTATTATTATTATTATTATTCTGAGACACAAAATGTAAAAACAGCTGTGTATAAGTAGGTTTGCTGACCATGCACTTATTTAACCCAAGCCATGCTTTAAAAGCTGTGTAACACGACAGACATAAACTTATAGGAATCCATGTTAAAATGGATAAGAAGCAAAAAGTGACACTATGAGTGCTCATTTGCATGTCATTACCCAGCATCCCTGGCTGCAGTGGAAGCACTGTATGCTGAACGACTATGGGGAAAGGCAGATTTGTGGACCCGTCTGAAACATGTGAATGTGCTACAAAGTGCTATTTTTATTTGCTGTATACTGTACAGTGGATGTTTTTTGACCATGCTTCCATATTCATGTGATAGAGGGACCTTTGTATGGTTAAGGGAGGTTATCCATTAAACAGATACAGTAGTGCCGATCGGGGCACTATTGCAAGGAAAAATAGATTGGGGTCAATGGGAATTTCTGTGCGATTGTGCCCTAATTGGCACTACTGGCGGTTAATTTATAACCCCCAAAGCCACAGATCGTTGAAAGGCACATAGGTACCACCTCCTCCCCCCCCCCACCCATTACCCATATTTGCAGCCCCTATACATTATTTCCTAGCCTGTGCTCTTCTCCAACCTTGTTTGTGAAAATCATTTTTCCAGCCCTCTTTTTTCTGTTTATAAAAAATAGATGGATTACATATTTCCTTATTTCTACAATATGCTCTGCACATTCTCTTTACTACAGGTATTTTCCCTAAACAAATGAACGATGAATTTCATATACATACTCATACATATTCATATGCATATTTTTAATGTTCTGTGGTGGGATCTTGAATGGCAATTGGCATCCACCACAATTAAATACCCAGTTCAATCATCACATAGCAACAGAAATGAATGAGTTACAAAGGTAAACCAGCAGATACCATGGGTAAGGTGAAAGTGAAGCTGGTGTGATGAACACTAGTTAATACATTCTGACAAATCAATTAGCGCTTTTACCCCTTCCTAATACAGCTGTCACTCGAAACATGGCATGCAGTATGGTCAATAGCTATAGTGTCTAACAACCCCTATAAACAAAATGTGTACAATTTAAAGAGGAGGTGACATACCATATGAAATAGGTATGAGACACAGCTGGGGGAAGGAATAGTCTGTTGGTAAGAAAATTGAGTTAGAGGTGTATACTGTATACCCAGTTTGAATCCCACTGTCAGCTCTCCTTATGATCAGCAAGTTACCTGATCTCCCTGTGTCCCACGCAACAAAATGAGACTGTAATCACTTCAGGGGAGGGACTCGCTGTGCCTGCAGAATTTTATGAAGAGCATTGCATACAGCAGAGGTGTGTAAACTGGGGGGCGCACACCCCGGGGGGTGCAGCGTTTACAGAGGCCCCGCGCTTAGAGCGTGATGCCTCTATAAACTTACTTACCCGGCTTTAGTCACGTGTCTCTATGGCAACGCAGCGTCAAATGACACCCTTTGCCATGGAGACGTGACGTCAAATGACCACGCAGCATAATTTGATGCGGCAGTAGAGGTGAGGGGAGGCGTGACAGACGAGGAGAGCAGGCAGGGGGGGTGCAGGGAGTTTGCGCACCCCTGGCATACTGTCAGCGCTATACAAGAAACAAATATTTGTATTAACACATATGTTAAAACTGAATTCATAGTTGTCTTAAAAGACATATAGCAGTAACATATTAAATAATAAAATTGGTTATGCAGAGTTTTATGGCAGAGAAATAGATTATTTAAATACACCGACCAGCATTACTTCACCATAATAGAGTAAGTCATCAGGATACTTAATAAAATGCTATTTTTGATGTATTAATGTGTGCAAATGCAGGCTTCAATTTGTAGTTCAGTGCACTAATGTGCAACAATAACAAGAAGAGAAACTTGGGGAATATGTACAGTACTGTACACTATGAAGACCTGTGTTTTAAAAATGAAAGTGCATTGTGTTAAGAATTGACTTTACTATAATCATTAGCAACTTATAAATTGGTATTATTAACATTAATAATGTTTCTACGTTGTTCGCACATTTTCTTAGTATTTGTTTGGAGTCTATCATGTTAAATTATATGTACATTAATACTGTATGTTGCAAGTCTTAATGAAATCCAATTAATTTGACATGAATTATAAAGATATATTCTTTTTCTCCCCTCCTCTTACCATTATCCTAGTATCTAACCATTAATCAAAGGCACAGTTCCTCAATTACATAAATGATTGACTAATGAAGCGTTCATACATGCAGATGCAATAAGAAATGTCTGTGTCAACATACATGCTGTATTTTGTTTATGCCAAGAAAAACTTTAATTAAAATGTTGACGCCTTTATGATGCTCAAAAGTGGTACATGCTTATAGTTTAATATCACATATAATTTACATATGTGCCCCACAGACAACATCCAACATTCTAACTCCACCAAAGCTGCAGACCAAGCAATATCCTACATTTATGTTTTTTTTTTAAAATAAATAAATCAGTTTTGTACTATGTGAAAATACTTGTAGCATTTTTTTTAAATAATTCTGAATTACATTTTTAATGTATTATAATGTAACAAGCCTTTTTTGTTTCTATAGCAACCATTTACAAAGTCACAGATAGTGAGTCAGTACTCCTCTGCAGTCATTTAGTGAACCCCGAGCCAAATCTTCACCGATTGATCACAGGAGAACGGATCGATCGGCAACTTAGCAATTACTTATCATTGTGTGGATTGTACGGATGCACATATTAAAGGGGGGGGGGGGGGGAAATGGCAGCTTCGACTGCTGCTTTAAAAGACTGCCACACATACCATATAAAAATGTTTTTAGACATGGGTGCACAGACACAATTGACTTACCTATGCCTCGAGCTGGACTCCTCTCCCATACCCAATAAAAACATCACACAACTTTTTGGGTAAAAATAAACGGGCACGGCTTTATAACAACAGATAAATATTTTGTATTTATCCCCAACTAGGGACCTAGCCAGATTGCTCCACCCACATCTACCAGCGCTTGACGGATAACCTCAGCTCGTACTTTTCTAGCCATTCAGTCTGACTGCACAGAGCCCCCATCGGAAGGTCACTACCACACCAACCGAACCTAGTCTGGAATAGTACCGCCTTCCACAAATTCCACCTGGAAGGTGACCACCATTCCGGCCGCAGCAGCCTTGCTACCATGATACCGCCTTCCCCAACTAAAATACTTCCGATGTCTGCAACCTCCCTTCTGGAGCCCATGCTGACTGAGTCCCCCTCCCAGAGTAACATTACTCCCACCAAAACATACTCCAAGCTACGACAAAACAAAGCAAAATCCTGATCTCTTCTTCCAAAGCCGACATCCCGCATGCCGAAAAAGCAGGGTGGGTGGGAGGATTCTAGAAGAAAGAGGAAGCTAGGATCCCTACCCTTCACCTTAAGTACTCCTTCTGTATCCCCTCCCCCTGACCTGAGATCACAGCACCTTAGGAGAGGGGCCTTAAGTCATGCCACCCCTTCCTTATAAGTCCAGGGATCTCTCTCTTGCTATTTTTTGGTTCGTGTTTTTTCAGCAAAATCACTTAAAGCGTTGATTTATACTGTACATATTTCCCTGTAGATTCTGACTAAGTTCAGCTTCTGTCATCTGTATATACCGTCTTTATGAAAGCCAATGCGCTCAAAGAGCATTGTTACTGCTCCTTTCGTAAGAACTAGCGATGTCTGCAATGAAGAATAACAATAACCTTGGTAAACACTTCCACATGTTTTGGACATATGAGTATGGTGGAAAACAGCTTTTTTTTAAAATGAAAAATGTAAATATAATGTAAATAGAAAATATAGAAATACAGTGTAAACCAGCAACCAGCATCCAACATACAGTAGATTCTTTCCACTACCATGCAGAACTGTCAGAAAGAATTTCAGCGATGACAATTGTGTTCTTGTGCACTGTGCGTAGATCAGATGTTCAAAGAGTGTGCATGAGCTGTATGGTGATGGTTGTATGGCATTGGTAGATAAAAGCTAGCTTCATCCATATTCATTTCATTCTGAATTTACAGAAATCTGTTTTTTTACACTCAAAATTATCAATCATGTTGGTCCTTTGAATTAATTTTTTTTATAAATTTATTTAAAAAAAGTCAAACAAACTGGTTGTCTTTTACAGAAATGTGAGCCTGAACTACTATACTGTACTTCTATAAAGACTTCAACTGGCCCTGTGTATGAACCATTGAAAATATTTTATGCAGTTGTACTGTAGATGTGTTAATTTAGAAAAACTTGCCCTTTTAAAATTAATCTTTATAATTTATGAGGTGGGATCATTCTGTATATAAATATCACTTACTGACAGCTCACATTGCTCTGCAATTTTCTCTAAATATTGAATTAATTGATCTTCCTTGGCCACACATGACATATATTCTCAGAGATTATTTATGTCACCTGGACACAATAACTATCTCAAATTCTATCTATTCTCAGAGAGACAGTCTGACCTGACCAATAATGTGTTTTGCTTGGATGCAGTTAATTATTTTTAATTTATCATCTGCATAGAAAGAGCTGTTGAAGTCACTTATTACAATTGGATATTTGTTGTGTCAGACTCATCACCAAGATGCGATATAACACCTGCTCTAAGGAACATCACAGTGGTTGTATTTATTAAACACAATAAACCACCACAGTACCTGATCCTTGAGAGGTAGCAGGAGACAGCCATACATATAGACACCCGGACCACTTTCCTATGCACCGACAGAGCACAATCCTGAAGAGATGTGCCCCTGTTTTTGTTGTGGGAAAAGGCCCAAAGAAAAGCCATCAGGGCTTGAAACATTGCCTCACTATATATAGAGAGAAACTAGAGGATTGTCTCTGCAATTTATATTTGTGCAATTAAATTTCTGTTCTTGTGCGAGCAAAATTGTTCTTGTTTCTCTGTCTCTCATATTATCCTCCATGATTTGTCTTCATTGGGCAACACAGAAAGAGGAGTGTACAGTATACTAGATTTATGTGGTTTTTCCCATAGAAATGTTCTACCTTTATAATGTTGACATGTACTGTACTCTATTGCTAAACTTTCAAGTATTTCTTAGAATGAATGATTGTCATATATTGCTCTAAACTGTTTCATTCTCCTGAAAAGTTCTACCTTTGTAATGTCGGCATTTTATTGCTAGACTATTAAGTGTTGTTCTCAAGTGCTGGATTGGCACACACTGCTTTAACGGAGTGATTCCCCTGGCACTACGTTAGCATGTACTGCTAGATTATTGAATGATGTTATACACCACTGTAACGCACAGGATTTAAGTGTTAAGCACTTCTCGTAGTGTAAACTGGCACACCACTATTGACTGGCGGACATTGCTAAAATAATTGAGCACTTACTTGTACAGCAACAGACAACTATGATATAGCATTGGGATGGTTCACCACTATAAACAAGTAGATTGTCATGTAGTGTAAATTGCTATAGTATACTTGATCCATTCTAATGCCACACTTTGTGATACTGTTTACATATTGAACATGCTCTAAATAATAATAATTGTTTTTCTTGATACATTTTGTATGAATATTTGTCACATTCTTTTATGAGGAAAAATCTATGTCACTGTCTCTTCATTCCCTCCATTTGAGAAGTAAAAAACTTTCCAGCTTTGCTATAATAATAATAATAATAGCATGTTCTTGTATTGCACTGCTAGTTTTACATAGCACTTTACAGAGACATTTTGCAGGCACAGTCCCTGCCCTGTGGAGTTTACAATCTATGTTTTTAGTGCCTGAGGCACAGGGAGATAAGGTGACTTGGCCAAGGTCACAAAGAGCCGACACTAGGAATCAAACCAGGTTCCCCTGCTTCAAATTCGGTGCCAGTCAGTGTTGTTACTCACTGAGCCACTCCTTCTCCCTTGTTATCCTGCATCATTGTTCTAATTTTAGTGAATGTTTAGGGAATCCTATCCAGACCACGCTATAGGAATAAAAAAAATTCCATTCATACAGTTATGTGAATAAAGCACAAGTCATGTTTGATTGCTATTTCATTGGTTATTCTTAAAATCAAGTGCGACTAGGGCTCTTATCCATGTCGTACGGGCTAGATACTCTATACAAATATAGCCATGGCTGGTTCTGGCTACTCATCTGCCCTCCCTAACACGTAAGTCCTGGTAGATGCAGGCAGTGTTAGGCCCATCTTGAGGTTACCCCTCCCCTCTGCAGCTTCCTTGAGTGGCAGGAGTGGATGTGGGACTTGGTCTGTGTGTTGTCCAATCGTGGGTAAATAAAGAGACATATACATGTTCAATATACTCCTGGCCTGAGTTTGCAGTCAATCAGAGGGGGAGTATGCTCTGATTCTGTCGTTGGGACTGCCTCCAGCACTCCTGGAGCCTGCGGCGGATGGAGGCGCTAGCACTGCAGAGAAGTAACTAAGCATCCTACCACAAAAGCCTGCCCTGTTGTCTCCACATCATCGTGGACCCCCAGCTCTCCTGCAAACCAACAACAGGTACTATGCACCACACACCGGTAGCAAGGGCAGATCTCCCAAAGGGGGACGGAAGCAGGGCTACACAAACAAAAAAAGAGGGGAGCTGTCCCCTGCAAACAGACATGGTCTGTCCTCTTTTACATGCAGAAAGCCTTATATCTACAGCCTACATATCCGTAGGCTGATACCTTCACCTTCCTGTCATGTCTCGTACACTGTATTACAGTATCTGAAGTCAGACTGAAGCTTTTAAGATGGCCCCAGGGTTTGTGTTTACTGCATTAAATGTATTCACATTTTCAGGATAGGCAAAGCAAATAACTCACTATCAACAGTGTAATAGTTTTGAAATTGTATGTATTGATTAATTGCTGCTTTAAGTGACTTTTAAAAATCATAAGACATTTCAGGGTTTTCATCATACATTAAGTGCCACAAAGACATTCATTCATGTACTGTGTAGTGATTTTTCAGCTGCACACAATAAGATGAAATTAGTGAGCACAGAATGAAATACTGTATATTGATTCATACCATTTTTCATTAAATATATTGATTTTTGATGCGTGCAATGATAGTTAATCCATAGAGTCTGCATTGTGATCCAGCACTGAGTAGCATAGAGTATCAAGCACAGAACATTCTCCAAACATCAAAATAAATTCAGGATAATATTTCTTAATTCAATGAAATGGGACATGCCGACTAAGGTCAAACTCCTTAATCTCATTTAAATATTGCTATCTAGAGAAGCTGTTTTTAAAGACCTCGTAAAAATGTGTTCCTAAAATGCACAATTCTTGCTCAGAGAAGATGCCGGATTGACACAAACAGGCAGTGATTAGTTCACGGAACAGGTGTAGAACAGGGAGCAGCAGTACAATTTGTGACCCTACTATACTGTAACTTACCAACGAAACAACATTATTCATATACATTTGTATCAACTGCATATTGCACTGCCCAAGTGCCTGAAACCCATGTAGAATTATTCGGAAGTGGATCTCCAGTGGATCTCAAACTGTGTTCTCTTCAAAGAGAGTGTAATTAGTACAACGTAATCCCTTCTACCTGCTAATTACAGTTTTGAGGATGAACAAGTGGAAGAAGATTTCATGCTGAAATGTTGCTATGCTGAGTAGGCAAGTGGAGGACATTTAGGGCCATATTTACTAAACAGTCTTCTAGCATGAGGTCCTTTACGCTGCTAGAATACACCTCTTACAGCCCATTCAGGTGAATGGCTGATATACTGTAGTTTCTCCCACCGCAGGGAGGTGTCCCATGGCAGAAGACTGCTTTGAAAATATGGTTTTAAAAAAGGCAATCCCATCTTGCACCAAAGTTAATTAATTCCAGTGACATGTTTCAGCTGTTTCACCTGGGTAATTGATACCCAAATATGACACCTATAAGTATTTGTAATTTATATTTTAAAGTTTGACTTTGGAGGGGTTGATTTCCCTTTAATACCCTTAATTGCTATTTGTGAAAAGGTAACATTGTAATCCAAGCTATGCAAATGAATTACTCATCTTTCCAGTTGTGCTTCTTATAATGTATATACAGTAGGTATGCCATCTATCTTCCATATAATAATTCATCTGGGACTTTTCTTTAATACGTGTAGCCCCTGTAAGAAATAGTGGGCTACCAATCCTTCTCCTACCCTGGTAAGGGCAGGCGCCAGTAGTAATCATGGGTTTTCCCCCCACCAAGCCCTGCCTTGCTTGATAGAGGTAGGCCCCTGACTCTGTGGCAGGCCTGAGACAGATGGGAGGTCCTGCTGACATCATGAGGGGCATGGGCTGTATCTATTTAGTGGGCTGCTCCTGTGTGTGTCTGAGTCAGTTCTGTTGGAGAGTCAGTTGGTGTCAGTTCTGAGAGAGTTGTTGGAGAGGCAGTAGCTGGAGTGTGGAGGTCATGAGTCTGATGAGAGAGGAGAATGTGACAGATAGTCCAGTCTGTCCTGGGAGCTGATGAGAGGAGTATGTGAGCTGCACAGTTCAGAGAGAGAGAGCTGAGTGAATTTGGAGGAGACAGGAGAGAAGAACTCAGAGCCCGTCTGAGTAGAGCTGATACAGCTATAGTGGACCAATGCCCCTCCCCTGCTGAGGGGGTGATGGGGGAGATCTAGCCTCACCCAGAGGGCTTACCCTCGGGTGGAGGTAGGGGTATTGAGGCCCCGTTACAGCCATCCTGCAGGAGTACAAATCCTGGAGGAAGAGCAGAGGAGGTCAGATACCTGTGTACTGCCGTGACTAATACTGCCTATGAACTGCTGCTGTGTGCTGCATCACTGAGAAAAGACAATAAAGACATTGCTGTTTTATATAAGACTGTGTGAGATTGGAATCTCTCTCCCTGGGACCAGGGCTTTCTCTGGGAAGATTCTGACCTATCCCCTAGGTTTCGCCAGAGAATGGAGGTGCTGCACCACAACCACTAAAGAATGGATGCATATACCCCAGAAGCCTGGCCCTGTTATCCCCAACACCAACGCGGGAGACTCAGGCCCTCCTGTTCCAAGCAGGTATGCACCACCATAATACAGGTAGCCAGCCCTCAATACACCCTAGAGGCACGATCTGTGTCTGGGGGGACGGGACGGGACATGGGCTACATACGCATTATAAAAACTTGCTTATCATGCAATGTTACAGATGCACTTTTACTCTGATTTGTTATTAAAAATACATAGGTATTCCAAGTTTAATGAAAAGAAAAGAACAGACAGCGCACAACTCTCATAGTTCAAACTGTAAGGAATCGGGGGCCATGTCCCCTGCGACGTGACCCCTCCTTACCCACTACCAATTCTGCAGCTGCTGCTGCCTCTGCCCCTCATCGCTACCCCTGCCGGTGCACGGCACTTCCTGCTACTTACGCCGCGGCCGCCATCTTGGATTCTCACGCCAGCGTTACAGAGCGCGCATCTATCCCTGGCACTTGTAGCACGCGCGCCATGCCTGCCTCCGCCCCCCGCTCAGCCTGGGAGTTCTTGCCACGCCTCCTGCACTCTTTGTCTTTACCCCTACAGATTTGAACCGGCTTGTCTGTCTTACCTCTCTGGCTCCCGACTTCGGCTTACCCATCACGATTCTTACCTCTCAGACCCTTGGACATGGAAACGGATTTGACTATGGAACTCTCTATATTCCTGAACTCGGCAAGTACAACGACTATTCTAAATCTTAATCCAGGCCTGGCTACGCTACAACCACATCCCGGACCCGCTCCCTCTGCTGTCGGTGTGTATATTCAACATCCCACCTCAGTACAGGGGACTGGCCTGGTCTGCGGGCTGCACAGCGTGACACAAACATATCTAATAATAATATCTAAACGTAGCATAATAAAAACATAACGCGTCATGACCCGGTATTCAGAGCGGTACAGGCTTTAGAATAAAAGCTGGCGCAGCTGTATATTAACTAAGGTTAGTCTAACCCCTGACAGAAGACCCCTCACCATTATAAATCTGCCCTCCTTATACCTTTGAGTTTATTCTATTTGGAATTGGATGTCATGTTTCAACAAAATAGGTACTTCTCTTTTCTTTTGGAGAAAGAAGAAAAATAAGCTAACGGGTAAGTACCCCGAATAGTGTTAGGAGGGTCCTGGTTGTTAGAATGAGTTTCCTGAAGAAATAAAATATCTGCCTGCATCTTCCTCAATTCTCTCAGAGCTAGTCTCCTATTATTATTCAAGTTTAGTCCCTTTATGTTTAAAGAGACTACTTTTATGGATAGTTGGGTAGTCATAGGTTACAAGTTAAAGCTTGTGCTCTACTTATCATAAAGTGTGGAATGGAGTGTGGATGTGAAAGTGTCATTACCTGAACATGAAGACTTACTACGGTCCACTTTAAAAGGAGGTAAGGCGCGCCCTCCTCGATGATCTGTGGTGTTACAAGGAAGGGAACACCTTGGGGGATGGAGGGGGAGAAATTAGGGAAGCAAAAACAGAAAACAACAACAAAGAGTATATGGGGGGGTTGGACCTATTATCCATCCTAAAACCTTTTAACTATTGGCCTTTCTCTGGACCAAAATAAAGGGCTAAAAAAAAGCCCAAATAGGGGGGCGGGGGGGCACAAGCCTCAAGGGTTTCGGGACACTCCAAACTCCTTTGAAGGACTCCTCCATGCTGATTCCTCCAAACCTCTTAACCTCTAAACTCCAACCCCTTTTATAAACAGCCTTTGGGAAACAGGAAAATGCCTTCGGTTCAAATATAAACCTAAACCTCTTACATTAAATATTTCCGCTCTTCCTATAGGGTTCACAGCTTGTAAAAATAATAACTGTGAGTATAGTTTAAAACCTTAGAAAAATTCGTAAAATTGAAAGGATCAGATTAACCACAAAAATGTAACATCCAAAGGGAGTGACGTCACTTCCTTTCCAAAACTTGACTCTGTCACATGCTATACTACAACCAATCAGATTGGGGATATACATCTCACAATCTGATTGGCTGAAGTAACATGTGACGGTAGCCATGTTGGTTTTTGTGACGTCATCTTAAAGGGAAAGGAAGCACAGCCATTCTGATTGGCTTGCTTCACTCCCTTTACATGATGTCACATCCTAGAAAAAAAATTGCCACATGGTTATCCCACCCAATCAGATGGCGTGGGAACCATTTCTCACTCAAATGTGACGTCACAAGCCATATAAAAGCCTGTGCAGCCTCATTTGACGCCAGAAGCTGGAGAGTGAAGACCTCCTCCCCAATAGGATTACAGTGGGCGTTACAGATGAAGATACAGAAGAAGAAGAACCCCCAAATGGATTACAATTAACAGAAAAATAAAGAAAGAAAAAAAGACTTTCGACTTTCCCTGATGCCCGTTGCTGTTTTGAATCGTAGATTTGTTCTAGAGCTTGCTGAGACCACGGGAATCGGAGGGTGAAGACATCGAAAAGTAAAGAAAAACACTGAATGTACTGTATGTTGTTTTTCTTTTATAGGTTTTTTCATTGTATATTTTTTTAATTGTAATTTTTTTATTGCCCATTGATTGCCAATGTTTTTATGTATGTCCATACATACATACAGTGACAAGCAATGCATTTTTTAGCAAATGCTTTTTTTATTTCTTTTAAATGTATTTTTGTTCTTTGCTTTGAAATATTTCTGCTATTTATTTTGTGTTTTGATTTTTAATGATGGGAATTTTTGTGGTCTTTTCAATTGTTTATTGTTACTTTTTGTTGTTTGCTTTTTAATTGTGGTTTATTTTTGGACTTTTGCTTTTTAATAATGGTGTTTATTTGGGGTTTTCTTTTAGTTATTGATTTTTTTTGGTGTTTTAATTGTTAATTCTGATGTTTATTTGGTATTTGCTTAATTGATTGCTGGTAATTTTGTGGTGTTTACTTGTTTATTATTGTTTATTTGGTGATTGTTTTGATTGCTTTGGATATTGTTGGTGGTTGTTTATTATTTAGGTTGACCATTGACTGCCATAGTGTTAAATCATGCCCATATTATATGGGCATGATGTACCCATGTGCCAATCACCTGGTTTATTGGCATTTGTAATGTGTTTATTTTTCAATGTAATGTGTTTTATTTTGGGCCTGTTTTTTTTAGCTTCACCATTTATTGCTATAGTGTTATATATGGGCATTATGTACCCACTGTACCAATGAATGGGTGGAGGGTGGGGGTAGTTGCCTGGGGAGGGTGGTTAGGCCTCCTGGGTGGGTAGTGGGGGAGGGTGGGTTAACCCCTTAATTACTATAGCATTTACTAACCGCTAAGGTGATTAAAGGGTTAGGGGCTATTACATTGTATTTTTATTTGTATTCTTGTTGGCAACGGAGGACATGGACGGTGATGAGGATGAGGACGGCCTTCATCATGTCAGGCTGACATGGGTAAGTGTAAGTTTTATTTACTTTATTTCTGCTGGTTAATGTTTTATTTTAAATGGGCAAATGCACTATTATCCATATCTGTACTGTATGTGTTGGGGGGATGTATTTCTTTCAAAGTATTGGACAATTTTTTGGGGGGCACAGGATTGGTACCGCAGACCAGTGGGGACCACCCTGAGGCCCCTGGAGGAACCACCCGAGGACCCCCGAACACCCACAGGAACCACCTAAGGATCCCCACTGGCCTCTGGTATTTCTCTGCATAAAAACTAAAAATTGCTTTTATGTGTGTTTATAGTGTACAGGGGTTGTTGGGGGCACAAAGGGTGGCTGAGTTGTGTATCTTATTGCAATTTCCCCCAATAAACCTGCTATTGTGCCTTAACCCCTACATTTCTTTAGCGACTATCCGGTAAGGTAATGAAGCTGCTTTAATGTAAATTTTATTAATAGTGTGCAGGAGAAGAGGGTCTCCCAAGCTGAACCACTTTGATTTCTGCCTCAGTGACCCCCTGCTTCCCGAGTTACAGGCCCCGGTATGAGGCATCAGGTGCCGGTATCGCCGCCATTTTTAAATAGTCTGCGTCACGTGATCGTGGGATTTAAATACTGGAGGAGATACCGGCACCCCATACCAGGGTCTGTAACTCAGGAAGCAGGGGGTCGATGAGGCTGAAATCAATGCGGTTCATCTCAGGAGACCCCCTGCTGCCGCACACTACAGCTTAATCCCCTTTTAACGCTGTGCTTGGGGTCCAAAGAATACCATTGTGTTATATGCGCATCGCGTTACAAATAATGTACAATTGTATGCATTGTACAATAAAGTATTTAAGATACCAATAATCGTGTTGTAAAGTATTCATAAATATTATAATTGGGAGCCACGCTTGCATCCCGTTATAAGCGGATTCGCGTTGTAACGGATTGCGTTATAACGGGGTTGAGCTGTATTTATAAAAATTAAATGAAAGCTGCTTCCTTACCATAGTGGATAGCCGCTACGGTAATGAATTTTTTTTTTATTGTTATTGGGGTTTTGATACTAGTATACATGAGCAGGGGTATCCTGGGCTGAACCGCATTGGTTTCAGCCTCGGGGACCCCCTCTTTCCCAAGATACAGGCCCGTTATTGGGTGCCGGTATCCCCTGTGCTTTTAAGTCTCCCGCGTCACATGACCGGGGGATTTAAATCTAGATTATTGGGTACACATTGTTAAGTGAATACCTCAGTATTCCCTTATTATATATAATTATATTTAATAATTGCTTTTCAATCATTACACAATCTGGTGCGCAGTTATTTGTATTATTATTTAATCCAAGGATAACTCATTGACTTGATTTTCTTTTTGTAACTCTGCTCATCTTGTACAGTACCTATAATACATATCATGAATAATACCCAGGCCATTGGGATGAGTTACGCTTGATTATCTAATTGCATTATATTTGAGGAGGACCACCATCATTAATACTGATATGCTGGTGTCATCTATTTAATAGCTGAAAATTAAGACCCATTAAACTTATCACTTTATGCCCTGCCATTATTTAGAAACAGTCCCGTGAGTACTGTGGCGTTATCTCTGACTGATTTAGAAATTGAATAGAGGTATTATCAATCATATTGTATAAACACTTGTAATGAGAAAATCCAAGACATGCCGAAAGGCAGTTCATGCTTCTGCTTCTTGTAGTTATAGGCACAACCTGGGTATTGTTTCAGAGGGTAAAAAAGCAATGTTAATAGCTGGCTATGTTATGTAGCGGTGTGTACAAGCTTTACTTTAGCACAGATTACTGTAAATTATGAGATGCTTTATTGTATAAAGATTTGTTACTCTATAAGACATTGTGCTGGAAGGCACCTTAGAACGTATTCTCTTGAATGGGCTGTAACTGGTGTAGCAGTGGCTGGTTCAGCTATCTCTCTACCTTCCCCTGTCATGTAAGTTCTAATAAGATTTAGACAGTGTGTAACGAGTGCACACCACAAACAGGACGGGACCGCAGGGCTGAGGTGGGGATGTTAGAATACACTGACCAACAGCCGCGCAACCACGTCCGGATTGCAGAGTCGTAGTCGTGTAGCTGGGTCAGGGTAGGAGAGGTCAGGATAGTTGTAATACTCGCCGTGGTCTAGGATTGCAGAAGTCGGATGGTCGTTGTGCGTAGTCGGGGTCCAGGAGTAGAGAGGTCAGAATGGTCCTGTGTGTGTAGCCGAGGTCCAGCGGTCAGAGAAGGTAGAGGTCCGGGTTAAAGCTGTGGTCAAAGGTACAAGATATCAAGCAGAATGCACAGAGCAATGGCAGCAGGATGCTTGAGGCAAGCACTAGTACATAAACACAAGTTTATGCTAAGCCAATTTGCTGGCTGAGCATATAAAGCAGAGGGAGCCAATGGGAAGGCTGCAGGCAGTGAGTCATCACACATAGACTGTGTACTAATAGGAAGGGGCGGAGTGTATCTCAGCTGTGGAGTAATGAAGAGAGTTAGCATTAACCCCTCGAGTGTTTCTGGTCATGCGACGCCGCTGTGTATTGGAGACAGGAGCGGCCTCTGTTGCACCACGGGAGGCGGTGCGGGGGTGGAGACTAGGTCCGTTGTCAGCAGGACTACTGCGGCTCTCGCGTGCAGTGCACACGTGAGGTGCGTTACCCAATGCGTCAAGGGACGCGTCATGGGAGCGGGACCGAGATCCAATCCTCACACAGTGACAGGCTATCCTATGGGGATTTCCCCCTCCTCATGCTGAATTTCTGAGTGACAGGAGTGGAGTTGACACAGGGATCTGTGAGAGCCAATGGTGGTACAGATACTGGGCCCTCCCTATTTGAGCTGCAGGAAGGAAGTGCCTAAATTATAGCTTGAAGTTCAGCCCCTTAGGGGTGAGACTTTGAGTTAGTGTTTGGAGTTTGTTCGAACCTGCCCCAGCGTGGGGTAGGAGCTTTCAGTGTCTCCTACCGGCCAGGAGTGAGATGTGCTCAGCCCCTCATGGGCTGAGGCACAATCCAATCCAGCCAGGCCTGATCATTACCCACAGGGCCGTACCATCCAGAAATCCACCCTATCCAATTGAAGCATGCGCTGCAATAACACCAGCAGTGGCTGCTGAAATAAAGAACATCCTCATTTGTACTTCTGTCTCCACTGCAGTCTGTATGGAGGGAGGTAAATAAGAATAAGGATTGCCATAGCAGGGACCCCCTTCAGTCATGCTGAAGACCACTATGTCTGGAGGCGCTGACACCGAGAAGAAAAGGACCAGAGGGATCACTAAAAGTCTGCTCTGTACCCACACCATCGCGGGAAACTCATCTCTCCTGTACCACGCAGATGACAAGCACTACACCGAGCAGTCGCATAGCCGTAATCTACCAGAGGGGGGGGAGGAACATGCGCTACACTGACAATATTCATTAAGCAGCACTGAAAGGTGTCTTATGGAGTAGCACTTCTTAGTAACTATGGTGCAAATATATTTTATCATGACTTAGTATCATTCTATTTTATGCAGGTACTGTACAGTACTGTATATAAAAAATGTCAAGTTCTTGCTCACTCTGTCTTTAGAACTCTGTATTAGAATACCAGGGACTGGGAAAACACAACTCATTACTTGGACTGTTATATTGAACTGGTCTAGTCAAGCTTTTCACTTCACTTTCCTCCCTGCTGCTTTTAACATTTTGAGTAGACAGACATTTCCAAGCTTGAGTATCCTCAATTGATTTGGCACCTGTAATACTGATAGTTTTACTAAACTGTATGCTTCATTCCCCAGTTTACTTTTCAGTGTTTAAATGTTGTACCTGTACATCAAATAACTTGTCTTAAATCTGTCAAATACCAGAAAAACCTGCAAATCACTGACATCAAAGTGATTAATGCCGGTCTAGCAGAATGTCCAAAGATGTGTTATATTAAAAAATCACAGCTTTCAACAATATTCTGGTCTGTGCTGTTCCATTTACTAGGTAGAGTCAAACTGAGCAGTTTCCACAGCTGAAATCCATTTGACATGTTTAGTGTCTGAAAGTGTAAGCAATCTCGCTCACTGCTGATCTTTCATCACTGACGGCTTTTTGGTACCAATTAAAGCCATGGAGGTCCAGTACTATATGAAGAAATTAAAGTCATTTATGGTTGCCCAGAAGACACAATGATAAATAATGACTTTGGAAAGTGAACTTTTTCAGTAATTTCCAAATGCTCACTTAGTTAGCAGATTATTGTTTGTACATTGATTTAACCATATTCAATATATCAAATATAAAAGTAGTACTGTGCTTTAAGTTACACTTATTTACACATGCAGTAAGGGATATGTTTAGTAAGCACTGCTAAATCATAAGACATATTACGGAGTAGCTATATGAATGGAATAGAAAAAATGTGTAGCGCTAATCTAATTAAAGTTCCCACTTAAATAAAATATTATAGTGTAAGTAATGTGGCTGCCTAACTAGTATTTCTGACCACCCAGGACACAAAGAATACAGATACAGAGAAACAGTAGTAGGCGGCGCCAAAAAACATATAAGAACAATTATAAATATAATTGTAAAAATACCAATGTGATCCAAAAATAAATACCACCGTGAATATGATAGTGAACAATAGTCCGAATTAGTCCACACGCACTCGTGATGATGGTGTTCAGCATATGCAAAGAAAAGGAAGAAAAAACAACAACAACATAGTGTAATACTGTTAAATTGTTGGATAATGGCAGGCTTATACGTGATACAAAGGAAACAGGAATTCCCTCAGAGGTAGGAATGAAGAATCAGAAAGGAAGGTAAAAAAGAATCATTTAATAAAAACATGTGCAAATAACAAAATACTCCTCTCCTCACGTCCGCGAAAATTAGAATCCTACTTACAGGAGTGAAGTAGGAAATGCGCCTTAGATAGTTTATATCAGGGTTGCCATTCGTCCTCCGCAGACCGTGAAGTTCCGTCGGCATTCACTCCAAACCACGTATAAGCCTGCCATTATCCAACAATTTAACAGTACTACACTATGTTGTTGTTTTTTCTTCCTTTTCTTTGCATATGCTGAACACCATCATCACGAGCGCGTGTGGACTAATTCGGACTATTGTTCAATATCATATTCACGGTGGTATTTATTTTTGGATCATATTGGTATTTTTACAATTATTTTTATAATTGTTCTTATTATATGTTTTTTGGCGCCGCCTTCTACTGTTTCTCTGTAGCTATATGAATGGGCTATAAGGTGCATGCATAGCACCGCTTTAAATATGGACCATAAATGTTAAAATGATAACAGTAACTGGAATATTTATAACAGTCATCATGTTTGTATTCTCAAGTGTGGAGCTCTGCTACAGGCTATGGCTGTTTCACATTCTAGCATTGCCCGCTGACAGATTAGAGCAGAGGTTGTGCTACGATGCAAATAGTTGGGTGGTTTGGAGTGAGTAGGCATGTTTAGTCAAATACAATCTTGATTTATGAAGGCATAAAATGAAGAGGTCATGTGACTAACTATATGTGATTTAAAAAATCAATACAATTGCTCCAAGAAATATGGAGATTGGGCAGTGGTTACAAAATCATAAGGACGTTGGCACGTAATCACTAAGTATGTTACGGAAAATGTGTAACCATTCAGAAAGTTTACAAAGGACCCTTAACTGGACCAAAATATGGATTCTAAATCAGAGAAGTCAACTTTCACTGATTTTGACTTGGGTCTGAATGATATACAGTACAGTAAGTTACACTGTTTTTAAGCACCAGCAGTTTCATACTGTAGACTTCAATGCAGTCTCATTGATCAAAATAAGTATCTTAATATTATTTCAAATGCCATTTTTTTTTGTCTAGAACCACCAAATATCTTTGGTCCATGTGGAGGTTAAGATCTTTGGATAACCCATTGGTAGAACACAAGAAATGGAATAGAGACCCGTCTCGACTCTTTAGTCAATTTATTTATATAAATGTGGAGACCAAATGTTTCATTCTGACTTCCTGGTGATGCTTCACACTCACTGTTTTGTTTCCAGAATCGATCCTTATTACCCCACTTATGCAGAGTTAGTAGACTGGACATGGCAAGGGAAACACACAGTGAAAAAAGAAACTGAACATGTAAAACAAAAATACAAATTAATGTTTTACTTTACCATTTAGGTAAAAACATTCCCATTATTGTTATTTGTATATGGTTGTTTACCATTATGAACATAGAAGGCTTGCAACGCATGACACTATGCCCAGGATTCCCTGAATACTGATAAAGGGTATTGGAGCCCTGTCATGGAAGACCAGACCTTAACCCCCGGGATCAAGGCACCAGGCAGGACACAGCAGTTTAATAGAGATGTTTTATTCTAGCCAGAGCCAGCAAGCACAACACAAAAACACAAATCTGAGCTATACTCACTAAAACAGGGGCATATTAAAAGCTTACTCAAGGTTCGCTTGCACACTCCATTGAGGTAGGGACCATCCAGACCGCTCTGATACTATTCTTGGAAGAGCATTTTCAAATCTCCCGCTGAAAAGTCCTGCTCTCCGCTTCTCGGACAACACATAGTCCGTAGCACAAAGCACTTTTAAATTTCCAGCTTGGTTAGAGTCCCAGTCTAGTTTTCGGGTATCTCCACCACAGCCTCTGAGCACACCCATTAGTTTACAGATGCAACGGACGTTATTCGAACACTTCACGCGTTGTATACTTCGGAATACCCATGTCATGGCGCATGATTTTCTCAACCTTCCCGCCTTAAGACGCGAGTGCAGAAAATTGCATTTTATTGTTAAACAGTGAAATTGACACAGTAGCACAGTACTGTACACATTACAATTCATTCATTTCATTGCACACAAATAAACAGAATCCATGAAATTCAAACAAAGCAACCGCGATAAACACGTGTGCCTGGGGCGATTGGCGACGTTAATGCCGCGTGGAGTACAGCAGCGCACACGAAAACGGCGCCGTGATTTGTTCGAATAACGGCCGCTGCATCTGTACCTCCGGGTCAGGATCCAAATGAACTCTGGAGCGCTGATTGGGTTCCCCTTTTTAAGCTTCCTCACTTCCATAGAAAAGCATGGTAGAGTGCCTGGCGACCAATCACAGCACGGATGCTGATCACAGACCAATCAGGAGACGAGGGCTCATCTACACTGGCCTATCAGGGCTGCTGGCGGGCTTAGAGAGTTAAAGGCCTTATGAAGGGAAATACAAACGGGCCACGGCCAACAGGATATCTCCCGCTGGGCCGACGCTCTGGCCGGGGAGGCAACCCTTTGCCCCGCTTTTCAGGTCGACGACCCCCGGGCCCGATCACTGACCCTAGACACTTTGTCCCCTGCACCTCTCCTTCCCCTCCAGTCCCAGCAGTAGCCATTTTCTCAGGACATGCGGGCAGCACAAAGGGGTTCTCAGCCCTGCATGTCCAGAGACTTTGGCTCTGCTGTATTGTTGCACAAAACACATTTTTGTACTTGCAATACATTTTACACGGGATGCAAAGGGCTACCTGGCATGTAATGGTAGGGTAACTGCGGGGTCTGGTGGCCGGATGAGCACCAGGAAAGAATGGGCAGTGGCCAGGGACTGGGCTTAACCTTTATTTTACTGGTTCCTGTGCCCCTAGCCGTCACAAGCCCAATCCCACATTAACTGTTAATTGATTTGAAAGGCCTCTAATGCGGGATTGAGCACTGATATCCTATATTGAAGCTTTGTGAATCTCCCACCATGGCCCTTATCCTATGTCAGGGGTCTCCAAACTCAGTCCTCAAGAGCCGCACACAGGCCAGCTTTTATGGATATCCCTAATTCAGCACAGGTCGCTCAATCAGTGGCCCAGTCAAGCACTGAGCCACTGATACAGCCACGTGTGCTGAAACAGGGATATCCATAAAAGCTGGCCTGTGTGCGGCTCTTGAGGACTGAGTTTGGAGGCCCCTGTCGTATGTGATGTAAAGCATATTCCTAGCGCCATAGAATAATTCACCTGTATTGAAATGAATAGGACTAATCTGTCGCATGAGAAAAATTGCTTCACATTATATTGAATGAGGGTCTAATGCAGTTATTGTTACCATTGTAGACCACATTTGCAATGACACTTCAGTTTAGTTAAGCTATTTAACATTTGTCCTTACATAGCTTTTCCAGCATCCTGCATTAATTAATAGCTTATATAAGCATGTCACATAATAAATACTTGTTACTCCAAGCACTGCATGCATTCAATCGTCCAAACACTCTAAAGACAGCATAATCATACAAGGTGTTGATGGCACTATTTTTATTTTGCCTGTAAATGTAGTATCCGTTATTGTGATTTACCTTGGCATTTTCTTTAAAAAACAAACAAAATACAGTACACAAATTTAAAATATTACAGAAAGACAAGAAAGTGGGATCTCTTCTGCACTTATTGTGTTGTCCAAGTGCAGTGATAGGCAACATGATATACATTAAAAGCCACAGGTGTGGCCCCTTCATCCCTTAAAAGGGCCACACATAATCTATATTTTTTGAGAGTCTGAAACATAGATTTTCAGATATTTAACCACTGTGAAACATTTAAAAATATACATACAGTAGTATGATTTTTCTTACCCTGATAACCTTCCACAGAATTCCATGGAGCACAGGTTGAAGATCAATATCTGAAGCTTTTATTTGAATTTGTTGGTGAACAGAAAGCTGTTTTCTATTTACTTCATCCAAATAATTTGATCTCTGTGGTTCTTGATGAGTGCTTCTGTGGTGCATTTGAGATGTGAACCTGCTATCTTACTGTCTATAAAGGCAAATATTAACTCCAGAGAGAATTAGTTGCTTGATTGGACATTTAATTAGAAATTAATGACCTTTTAATTGCTCAAATTTACAAAGGGCACCTTCTAAATGGCTGTGACTTGCTTGCATTTTCTAAATTACCTTCATTGCCGGAAGGGATGTTGATTCCTTTTTTGATCATATTTAACATTTTTTTGGGGCCCTAAAGTAGATTTTAAAAATAATTTAAGTGGCATTTATTTTTGGGAATGATTGAAATATTTGATAGAGGCAATACAGTCCAGCACAGTTTTACAGGGCAAGAGTTAAGCTTCAGTTCAAAAAGCTATTTATTTTCTACTTGAACCAAATTAATTATTAGTGTAACACGTGTTCCTCTCCTCCCAACCTCACTTAAGGACCAGTGTATGGGATTGGCCACATTACCACGATTGTATGGTGCTCTACCTGTAGGTTTGCAGGAGGTCTGAGTTGTGTGCCAGATGGTAAAGAGATAGGAACAGGACTGGCTCGCACAGGTCTCTGGGTTCTTCATGGTGGTGTCAGTGCCTCCAGCGGTGATGGAACCCACGGAGTGTAGGTGTCAGCCCCCATCACTACAGAATTACCTCCCTCCTGCCCAGGAATTGACACCAGAGGCAGAGGTATCTTGAAAGGTACTTTATTGCAGGGAATTCTGCATCAGCTCTTCTAGCAGCATATATCACACTCCACTTGCTCCAGGCTGTCTAGACAGTGCATCTTCATCAATAGTGCTCTAATCCAGGTGGTCTTTAGGCTAGCCAGCCTAAAGTGAGCAAGCTTGCCCCGCCATGGGGAAGACTTACAGCTCCCACCTCACTCCCTGAGAAGCAGGGAGCAAAGACCTCCTTCACCCTCGTCAGGGCTCAGAGAGGAATAGCCTCACCCTCCTTACTCCAGGAGGAGCAGGGGGCAAAAACGACCTCATTCCCTGAGGAGCAGGGAGCAAAAGACTTCACTAACTTTTAGGCTACTCCCCTAGAAAACTCTAGAAGGGGCGGGCTCATGGACTATACCCACCTACAAGGGGGCTGTACACAGGCTATGAGTCACCACCTACCTTCCTTCAGTTTCTGGGGAAGCAGAAGGGGGGTGAATGGCACATAGATTAACCTGCTAAGGCCTGGATCTTAACAGGACTTATATAGCAGTTACACTATATGGAGAGAAACAGGTACAGGTGGACATACCCTGTTATATTAGCATATAAGCAAACATTTTAGGCAGTAGGCCTCGACAGTAAGATCACCAATTGCTTACCCCCTCATTTTCCAATTACAAGGTTTTTTGTTGAGATGAGATAAATGAGAACAAGGGAAAGTCCGAGATCGAGAAAAACCCCTTGTTTTCACTGCCCAGTTGAGCTCAGGGAAATACTGTGAGAACAACTGTTCTTGCAGCATGTGAGAAGTGGGAACGTTCTCTATGTTTTGTCTATCACTTTCAGTGTGCGTGCGTGTGGCTATCACTATATAATTTAAATGTATTAATACATCTTGAAATACATATATTGAAATATATGTAATAAATATTTAATAAATAAGATGGTGCTAACGACCGCCGTGGTATTTTATGCAATTGATTAATAATTAATAGAAAGACTATAAATACTAATGTAACCAGTGTTCCCCCACCCGACGGGAGATCTCACTGTTACACGGTGTTGTGGTGCTCACCCGCAGGTATACAGAAGGCCCTAAGCTTCCGCCGATGTTAGTTGGGGAATCAACAGAAGTGTAACGCTGTCAAGCGCTCAGGCGTGTTACTGGATAAATAAACACTTGATGGTGTTAATGGCTGTAAGGGAAACAAAACGGAGCATAGAGGAAACTACTGTAAAGGTTGGGGCTCAGGGGCAGTAAGCTTACCCCTGTCAGCTCATCCGTCTTGGGTCTTGTTGCTCCTTTGCTTCGGTTCCCGCAGCATGCATCCGGCAAGGAAAGCATATGAAGAGAGAGAGAGAGGTAATCCGGTGCCACAGCAAATAGCAAGTCTAACTCCAACTCCGGTAGTACAAAAAGCTTTATTGAACACACACTAAAAACAGCAGACTGCAACACAGCCTCCTCCTCTACGCGTTTCACGCTATGATAGCGATTCGTCTGGGAGTGAGGGAAGTAACTGCAGACCCGACATTTAAAATGAAAAAGCCAGCAAACTGGAGCTCAATTAAAACTGCATCAGATGTGTATCTCCATTAGAGTCATGTATATACCAGCAAACATATAGTTAACTAGCACTAGCAACCTGTATATATACATATATAATCCAGGGTTATAATCTATATAGTATTACACATACCTAATAAAATTAGATGTAAAGTATACATATAGAACATAGAGATATCGAAACAGTAACACATGATGCATGGAAATGTATATAAATATTAAACAATGTAACACTTTAAGGGGCCAGTGCAATGTGAACATGGAACCTAATCTTTGACTAAATGAACCAACATGAATAAATGGTAACATATTGCACAAGAATTGTAAATGGATCCAAATCCCTAAAGTAAGAAAAAGGAGTGTAAAGGAGGAAAGGGGGAGGGGAGAGAGGAGGAAAGAAAGGGAAAGAGAAAAAAGGGGGGGGGGGAAAGGGGGGAGAGAAATTAGAAAAGAAAAGAATAATGAAAGGGAAAAGAAAAACAAAGAAAAGAAGAGAAAGAAGAAGAAATCAGGAGAAACCAAAAATAAAGACCCCATGCAAGTAAATGTAGGTGCACAAAATAAAGTCCCAAAATAAACAATAATAATATGGAACTGTCAACCTACATTATACAAAATACATACAGTATATTCGCATGGTACATGTGGTCATAAGAAACAACTTAGATCCCAATCAATATTCAGTCCATTGGGCTGCAGCGTATTTAAAGTAAATATCCAATGTGCTTCTCTTTGATGGAGAATTTTAACCCTATTTCCACCACGGGCAGGCAGAGTAACTTGTTCTAATGCAACAGATTGGAGTGACGCTGCAGAACCCAAGGGACATGAATTAAAATGTCTGGACACGGGATGAAACATATCTTTATTGCAAATCAATCTAAGGTGCTCTAAGATCCTAATCTTGAGCATCCAGCTTGTTAGACCAACATATTGTTTGGTACATCGGCATGTCAATAGATATATCACAAAGTCGGTTTGACATGAGATATAAGATTGGATCTTAAATCTACGTGTCCCGTCTAGATTAGAAAAGTGTGTAGCTTTCACCATATTTGGACAGATTTTACACCGTCCACATCTATATGAACCCATTAATTTGGGAAAAAACGACCTTACAGAATTGATGGGTTTAAGCATACTGGGAGACAATTTATTGCCCAATGTAGGGGCCTTTACGAAACACAACTCGTGGACCTGTACTCACAATCTTACACATAAGGGGGTCTAGAGTCAAAGTACCCTAATGTTTGTTGATGATGGATTTAATGGCTAGGGCCTGGTCTCTATATCCCGTAATAAAAAAGGGGACATCTGAATCATCAGCCGATTTAATTTGTCTAGGGTTTTTTGGACTCATGGCAATCAGAGAATCTCTGTCAGTGTGTAAAGACACTTCAAAAGCCCTAGTGAGATCTTCATGCGAATAGCCCCTGGCCAGGAACCGATCTTTCATATCATCCGCCCTCTGAACAAAGTCCTCCACGGAGGAACAATTCCGGCGTAATCGCAGGAATTGCCCCCGTGGGATACCACTGATCAGGGGGCGGGAATGATAACTGTCAGCATGTAATAAGGAATTCCTAGCATTTTCTTTACGGAATATATCCGATTGAATACATTTGAAATTGTCCACATACAGATTGAGATCTAAAAACTGTATGTGGTGCATATGGTAATTATGCGTAAATTTCAGATTTAGTTGATTGTCTGACAAATAATCAAAAAATTTGAGCAACTCGACTTCCCCACCGCTCCAGACCATCAACAGGTCATCAATATAGCGTTTGTAAAGCGCTAACCCTAAAAGGGTTATTATCTCCAAACACGTGGGACAACTCCCACCAACCCTTGAAAAGGTTGGCTTAGGACGAGGCAAAGGATGTCCCCATAGCGGTCCCACGTGTTTGGAGATAAAATTGCTGATTGAAAGTGAAGTAATTAGGTGTGAGAGAAAAGCGGATACTATCCAAAATAAATGTGATGTGTGCAGGGGATAATGTGGAGTGCGATTGCAGAAAGTGCCTAGTTGTTGTGATGCCGTGCTCATGCTGAATGATGTTATAGAGAGAGGCTACATCTGAGGTGATCCATATGTAGGATGTATGCCCCTTTCTTCCTTTACACTCCTTTTTTCTTGCTTTAAGGATTTGGATCCATTTACAATTCTTGTGCAATATGTTACCATTTATTCATGTTGGTACATTTAGTCAAAGATTAGGTTCCATGTTCACATTGCACTGGCCCCTTAAAGTGTTATATTGTTTTATTATTTATATACATTTCCATGCATCATGTGTTACTGTTTCGATATCTCTATGTTCTATATGTATACTTTACATCTAATTTTATTAGGTATGTGTAATACTATATAGATTATAACCCTGGATTATATATGTATATATACAGGTTGCTAGTACTAGTTAACTATATGTTTGCTGGTATATACATGTCCCTAATGGAGATACACAGCTGATGCAGTTTTAATTGAGCTCCAGTTCGCAGGCTTTTTCATTTTAAATGTCGGGTCTGCAGTTACTTCCCTCACTCCCAGACGAATCGCTATCATAGCGTGAAACGCGTAGAGGAGGAGGCTGTGTTGCAGTCTGCTGTTTTTAGTGTGTGTTCAATAAAGCTTTTTGTACTACCGGAGTTGGAGTTAGACTTGCTGTTTGCTGTGGCACCGGATTACCTCTCTCTCTCTCTTCATGGGGAATCAACAGGCCTGGCTTTTGGTCATCTGCAGCTCTCTTCTCCTTTGGTACAGCGCCTCAATTCCCACAGGGAATATAATGGGATAGCTGCTGTCCCCTGTAAAAAACACTATCACCCTCCCCCTGAAGAACTGCAGCCTCAGGCAGGAGTATAAAAACAGATAACTTGGTCTTTATTCTTTACACAGCAGTACATTACAGCAGGGGTGCGCAATCTTTCCCTGCTGCTCCCCCCTGTCTCTGCTTCCATCCCTGCTCGTGCCCCCCCCCCTCCCTTACCTTCTCTTCGGCTCTCCGGCGTCACATGATGTTACGTTGCCATCTCAACGTGATGTCACATGACCCCGCGGAGTCTTTAGACTCCGGGTTGCCATGGCGACACGTCGCCGAAGAGAAGGTAAGTGAATTTGCAGAGGCCTCATGCGTTCCCCTGGCCTTAATTTGAATGCCTTGGAGGAAGAGCGCGGGGGCCTCTGCAACCAACGTGCCCCACTGAAAATCTTGCGCCCCCTCTGAGGGGTGTGCCCCCCAGTTTGCGCACCCCTGCATTACAGCATACTTCACAGCACACTCTTCTCTCTGGTCCCTAGACTCAACCCCCAGGGCTTGAGGCTCCAAAGATCTATCCCAATCTCCCACACTCCCTGGTGAAGCATGGGGCAGCTGCTTCCACTCCCCTGCGGAAGGGAAGGACTGGCACCAGGTCCCTGGTCCAGGATAGAACACAGAACAGGATAGATTAGAACAACAACAGTCCCACTCCCTTAGGAGCGAGAGGGAAGAACCCACTAAAATTGTCTGCAGCTCCTTTTTCTTACTAGGGGTGGGTCCCCAGGTTAACGCCCCTATTATGGGCAGTACCTCGGCCATGGATACCCCCGTCCCCATCACTACTAAGGAGTGGTTTACTGCAGTAGGGCAGAGATTAACCCTAACACTACCTGCGTTGGTACCAGGACTTACGTGCTAGGCAGGGAAGATTAGTAGCCCAGGGGGTACCTGGCTACACTAATAAAATAATATTACACTTCATTTATCTTTCTCCTTATCCCTCTCTCTCTCTATCTCCCCCACCCCTCCCTCATCTTCCCTCTCTCCTTTAAAATGATCACATTCACATATTTCACCTTAAACCAAGACCTGAACCAAAACCACAAAATCAAAACCCAAAGAAATTTTAGAGGCAAACCCAAAACACAGAGTCAAGTAAAACATCTCTAGTTTCCTGCCATTATGCCTCCTTTAAAGCTGCAGGTTTGTTTTTTTAGCCCAATTGTTATGCATTTGCCACATTGCACTCCTGGCCCTGAGATTAACTATCCAATTTTAATTACATTTGTCAACCCAGGACTTTCAGAAGTCTAAGGGCCATATTTATTAAGCTGCGATAATAACAAGTGAGCGAGGTTGCTGGAAAACGTCTACCTTCCCTATTGCAGTTTACTGAATACTGTAAGTCTCACTTATGTTAATTGGGCTCCTGAGCGTTGCCCTTCCTATTAATATGGAAAAACTAGAAATGTATCAGTCTAATGTGCAACAGTTTCATTTACAGACAGTCTGCTGGCAACTAAACTTACATGACATATGTGTAGCCAGTTCCCCCTCTGGCTCACTGGTTCCCTGTTTCCCCTTCCTTCACCTCCACTGTTGTGGGTGGCGATGGGTTAGTAGCCGGCTGCCTGTGCAGGGCGAACGCCATGTTGGTGGTGCGCGCGCATTACGGAGGTTCGCGCATGCGCAGTAAGAGTTGCGGCGGCCATGACAGTGTGCGCATGCGCAGTCCACTAGGCGCACATGGCGGCTGATAGGGATAGGCTCCGCGGAGACTACAAGCCCCATAATGCTTAGGGGCAGAGAGTCAGATGACCACACACAGCCAATAGGGCTGCGAAGATCTCCTGCGGGGAGAGAGATACTTTTCACGTGCTGCAAGCTGACAGGCAGTCAGTGCTGGGACACGAACAGGGTAGGATGTATGTGCAGGGGTCTGTGACCCTCTGCACTAGGCCAGATACCCCTCTAGGCCCCAGCTAGGCCCCGACTCATACTTTAAGATTGTGGCTGCTACAGGGACAGGCCCTTAGGTAGGGACCCTGCCCCATTAGCTTGTTTCTGAGTTAGGGACACAACTGCAAGCTGCGCTGCCTGCCCCTAGTGATCCGGGACCAGATTACTTCACCAGGACCAAAGACTGTCTTCATGTGGGACACTCCGCGGGATACCACCCCACGCGGAGGCGGACTCGTCGTGGAGTACATCACTGGGTCGGCGGATCCTCTCTGTTTCCAAATCGGTGCCTATATCCTTAACGTGCACCAACCAAGTACACACACCATAGTGGCTGCGCTGACCACTTATAAAGGGTGGGGGTTGCATACTTGTGGACACCAGGGGTGGTTGGGTGCCCGAGGGCCCATCAGGTACTGTGGACATGGTGTGCGTTACACGGTGGTGGGATAAGGCCCTGCGTGGCGAAGGTATAGCTGTAACCAGTAGCGTTACTATTTCCATTATTTGCTGCTTGCCTATATATTCATAAGTAAAGGTTATTGTTATATGCGGTGTGTTGTTATTGTTTGTTCCTGTGCGGGGTTATCCCATCTAATTTGGATCCTGTGGAGGTGGAGGCGCTGTCACCTAGTGAATCAGGTACACCCCAGGCTCCCAGCAGCAGAGGCCTAGGCCTCCTGTGAGCCACAGGTAAAGCACCACATACACAGTAGACGCCTTATCTCCCAGCTGGCGGGGGAAAGAGGGTTACATGTGATAAACCAGCTTTTGAGGGTTTATTGAATTTATAGAAAAATAGAAAATAATCTCTGTTTTAAAGTAATGCAGGTTTTCATATACAATACAGTACTAAGCAATTAGTCACCATCAGATTCAGATTACACTGCCTTATCAGGCTTTATGACTCATCAGCATTAATGATAGTACAGTAAGTCACAGATTTAACATCTGGTCTTTTTAACCTGAATGCATTTTAAGAACACAAAGTCAGTACATTTACTGCTGATGCCCCAAATTGTAATGTTTTGTGTCCTTAATAGTTCAGTAAGGAACTGAAGACTTGCGTTGCTAACCCTGCTTTCTTCTACTTACTTTCCCACTTATTGTTACCAGTCGGTCTATTTAGCGGCCAGTCTCATGTACAGAAGTAGATGGAAGACCTAGGCAAATGGTACATGATGGCACAAAGAAACAGCTCAACCAGAAACAAAAAATGGATTGCATTGGTAGTTGTACAGTACAGTGTTGGCCTACGACTCTTAGGCCTCGTCCATAGTGAATGGGCACGCATGACCATTCGCGCGGCATCACCCTCGCCAGCAGCAAGAGAGATTTCTGTCCTGCAGGCAGAGGCGATGGGGAGGCGTGTCGGGGGGCGTGACCATGATGTCACAGACCGGGTGCGCCCTCATTGGGCAAACAACTCATGTGACCCAGCCGTTGCGCGGCAAAGACAAAAAAAATTGTCTCGCCACACATCGGTCTGTGTGCACTATGCACATGCGCATTGGCCTCCATTGGTTTGGGTTTGGTGCGAGCGACGTACTAGTATGGACGCAGCTTTAGGAGCAAGAGCACTGCTGCTGTACTACTGGCAGGGATGCCTTTTGGTACTAGCTGTACTCTAGTAACTCATTAATACACAGACCCACATTTATTCCTACACACAAACACATGGGCACATTTAACCAGACAGAAACACACACAAAGACACCCATTGGTACACGCAACTAACACAATGTCCGCATAATCTTCCAATGTAATACAAACAAATGTTCCATCTTGACCCGGAACAGTCCTGGTTTGGGCAGGTCTGCAGAAAAGCTCTAATAAGTAAGAAAAAACTGTAGCCAACATAAAAAAATCTGTGAAAATCAGCAATAATGTGTTTCCTTTTAGACTGCATTTTAAAGCATTTCCTTACTCAATCTCATGGATTATTTTGACAAAATCCATCCCACACACTAAAATCCACATGCTGATTGCATACTTAAAAATCTAAAAATAACTGATAGTAAACCGCTCACCACATAGTAATATGATAGCCGGTGCAAAGGGATAGTACTGGCATAGCAAGTAAATAAGAAGATATAGAAAGTCTCCCACAGATCCCTTTTACCACTGCACAAACAGGCTGATGATAGGTATTAACAGGGGTATAGTGCTCCCTGACATATATCGAAGGGCTGTAGGGGATATCACTTGTAATCGCACCCAATTCTAGGAGTGAACAATTACCACTAAAAAGCCTAAATTAGGCAAAACAAAAAAGTTTTATTTATATATATACCATAGCGACGCATAATCAGTAAGCATAAAAACATCTAAAACACAAGGTATGGGTGATCACAGGAGGCTAATTGATATATACTTGAATGTTTAGTTCATTAATTGAACCCTCCTGATGGTGCTGCTCAAGATAGGAGAGAGAGGAAGGGAAAACGATAGGAGGTAGGTATAATGATATATATAGGTAGGGAGAATGCCAATATTCAACATCACCTACATCATTATCAACATATGCAGTGGCCACCTCCTTCATTTGTTTAGAGGGTGTAGCAATATAGCATGTATTATAACCGCAATGTGCACAGAGTCCCATATGTCAACGGTATAGTGGTAGTTGGAGTGCCGTGATCAGTGTGGTAGCGCGATCATTACCGCCATCACAAGGGTTAACAGCACACCGCAATAATGTGCCAACAGTTTACATATATATGAATTGCAGTAACAAGCGTGATAGCTAAACTATGCCACAAACTCAGGTATACACCCTCTCACTCCCCGGTACTGGAGCAGTCTCACCCGTGACCTCCGACGTCAATACGATGACGTCATCCCGACGTACCTTTCGCGCTCTGGGGCTGGCGCTTTCTCAAGGTAGGAGGTGACTTACTGGATAGCATTGTCACTCTAAATACCCTTAGAGCGGGGCGGTGCAAAGGATCTCCCAAATCACACGCTGGATCGGTGATTAACAGCCTAGGGGATAAGTAAATATACTCAAGGGGTAGAGAGAATCTGAATGACTGAACCCTTGTTGTGCTCTGGTTAAATTCATTGCTATGTACACAAAGAAGGAATATATGTTTAGAAATACACAACAGCTAGTGTCTAAAAATTAAATAAATAAATGTATGTGCATAGACTTATTAGACGAATGTACAGTGGATATGTATAACTGAAGGCAAGAACCACAGGTCTGAATGTACACAGTAACTTAGGTCTATTAATTAAATAGATAAGTATATGTACAGAGGCTTATAAAGCAAGTACCCAGGTGAATAGGTAAAGCTGGAGACAGGAATCACAGGTCTGAATGGGGGCCACATACATTAACTGGTAGGCAGGTATAGGTAGTGTAGGACTGTACTGGCCTATGTCGTCCGCCCATTAGGTCAAAACGGACTCTAAAATTATCTGTATACCTGGTGCCCCTTAAAAACACTTGGATGGAAGGTTAGTGTCCTAATGGGTAACATTGTGTATTACAAGAAGGACTTATAAATGTAGCCCTCATTGAGACCTGTGGGACTTAGTGTATCAAGTGTATAAATCCATTTACACTCAGTCTGCAACAGTAGCCTGTCCCAGTCACCCTTGCGTTGGCCCCAAGGAATGTGTTGGATACCAATAAAGATTAATTGATCACTGTTGCCATTGTGTTCATTTATTACATGACGTGCCACTGGTGTATCTGTGGCGTTCCGGATGGAACCCAGGTGCTCAAGGATTCTCTTCTTGAATTGTCTGAAGGTTTTCCCTACATACAGTTTACCGCAGACACAAACTATCAGGTAAATCACTCCCTCTGTGACACAGTTAATAAAATCGTTAATTTTGAATGTTCGCTGTTTCATAGAATCCATGAATTCAATCCTCTTAGGTACATATCTGCAGGCCCTGCAATGGCCGCATGCATAGGAACCAGTGGGTTTCTTATCAAGCCAGGTTGTATGTAGTTTTGCTTGATAGTGACTCTTAACTAAGATGTCCTTTAAGTTACGGCTTCTCCTACTGGTGAGCTTGGGTGTATTGGATAGTGCCCCCTGCAGGTCCTTGTCATCAACTAGTATGTGCCAGTATTTGTTAAATATCCTGAAGATTGAACCCCACTGGTCACTGAATGTGCCAATAAAGCGGATCGGTTTATATTCATTAGTGATATTGATATGGGATGTGTCTACTAGGAGTTGTGTCCTACTTGTGTCGTTTGCTCGATTATATGCTTTTTTCAGATTGGTCCTCGAGTGTCCACGTTCAATGAATCTTTGGGTCATATCTTTGGCCTTTTCCTTAAATTCGCTTGAGGTTGAGCAGTTTCGCCTAAGGCGAAGATATTGGCCTGTGGGAATAGCCTTAATTACATGTTTGGGGTGTTGACTGTCAGCTCTAAGTAGGCTGTTTGTTGCAGTCTTTTCCCTAAAAATCATAGTATCCAGTTTGCCGTTAATGTCTTTAGTTATGGTAATGTCAAGAAAATCAATTTTGGATTAGCTTGAAACAAAGGTAAGTCTAAGGTTGTGTAAATTCGAATTCAATATATCCACAAATTCTTTCAGAGATACCAGTGTTCCTGTCCACAATATCATAATATCGTCGATGAACCTTACCCATAACTCAATGAACCTAGTGTACGTTCCAGGGCATCGCTGAAGACCACCGTTTCCTCCCACCAGCCTAGATATAAATTGGCGTAGGTGGGAGCACATGTGGTCCCCATAGCCGTGCCCTGGATTTGATGGTAGTACTTGTTGTTAAATATAAAGTAATTCTTGGTCAGGGTAAGGTCCAGCAATTGAAGGATAAATTCGTTGTGGGTCATTAGATCATGGCCTCTTGATTTAAGGAAATGTGATACTGCTTGCATTCCAACTGTGTGAGGGATACTCGTATACAATCCCTCAACATCTAAGCTAACCAGAAGTGTGCTTGGGTCTGTTGTGACATCCTCAAGTTTAAGGAGCACATCTTTAGTATCACGAAGATAAGAGGGCAGTGCGCTCACGAACGGACGTAGTAATTTATCAACATAGATGCTGGCATTCGACGTTAAGTTGCCAATGCCAGAAACTATTGGTCTTCCGGGGGATGGAATCTTCCCCTTAATATATGTCAGGGAGCACTATACTCCTGTTAATACCTATCATCAGCCTGTTTGTGCAGTGGTAAAAGGGATCTGTGGGAGACTTTCTATGTCTTCTTATTTACTTGATACTTAAAAATCTAGACAGATTTTTTAGAATTCATAATATAAGTGAGGGAGAGATTAATCTTTCTAATAACAATTATATATTAATATATGTAGCGCACTTTCCCCCACCCCTGGGAGATATGGCGGCTACTGTGTGTGTGGTGTGTTACCTGTGGCGTTACCTGAGGCCTGAACCTCCGCTGCTGGGAGCCTGGAGTATACCTGATCCGTCTGTGACAGCGCCTCCACCTGTGCGGGATCCTAACAGTGTGGGATAACCCCATGAAGGACACTATAAGTAATACATACTGGTATGGTATAACAAGTTAACTGAACACGTATGAATAATAATGATAATAACAGAACCACTCAGGCCTCGCAGGGCCGCACTCCCACACCGTGCCCCAACACCGTGTCCACACCCCGGTGGGGCCTCCCCCAAAGTACTGAGGCGCCCCTGGGCACCCAACCACCCCAGTGTCCACAAGTAGCCACCCCCCTAAGTGTGTGAGACAGCACTGCCCCACTAGCGTGTTACTGTTGGTGCACTTGTAGAATGGTGATATACCTGCCGGGTGCTCCAACAGATAAGTGATCCGCTGATCCAGCAATATTGTCCGCGATGGCGTCCGTCTCCATGTGGGGTGAATTCCGGCGTGGATAATATCACCATGAAGGTAGTCTCTGTGTCTTGCGGTGGTGGTCTGGTCCCAGACCACAGGCCGCAACTACTGTGCAGCGTCCTTCTGTGTCCCTGACACTGAATGCTAAATGGGGCAGTGTCCCTGTCTAAGGGCCTGTCCCTGTAGCAGCCACAAACTTAACAGGGGAGTCAGGGCTTAGCTGGGGCCTAACAGGGAGTCTCTGGCTTAGTGCAGGGGCCTACTGACACCCTGCATCTACACCCTTACCCTCTGATGTCCCAGCTCCAACTGGTGTGGCTTGCAGCGCACTAAATGTATTCTTTCTCTTGAGCAGGGGATGCTTCAGCCCTATTGGCTAGTTTGCGCAATGTGATCTTGCAGCCCCAGGGGCTGCTGGGTAATGTAGTTCCCCATGCAGAGCCTAACTGTAATGTTCGCTGCTCGCGCTTCCTATTGTGCATGCGCGAGGTGCACCAAGATGGCCACCGCACCCTCAGACCTTACAGCGCATGCACCTTTAACATGGTGCCCCCGCTATCCAGGTGCGCCACGCACCTCCGGCAACCCGGTCGCCCCTGCCTCAACCTCCCTGCACTTCCCTGCCTACGGCGTTCTAACCACAGCCTCCAGCAGCACCCGCACCACCCGTGCAGGTAAGGGGTAGAGACTAAGGGGGCAGAGGGAGATTTGTTTAATTTAGGCGTATGTAACAGTTACAGACCAGATTAAAATGTGAAACAGCTTTACTTTTGAAAAAACTTAAACTGGTGGTGGATGTGAGAGTCTCCGTTAGGTTGTTCCAGTTTTGGGGTGCACAGTAAGAGAAGGAGGAGCGGCCGGATACTTTGTTGAGCCTTGGGACCATGAACAGTCTTTTGGAGTCAGATCTCAGATGATAAGTGCTGCATGTGGTTGGGGTGAGGAGCTTGTTCAGATAGATGGGTAGCCAGAAAGTATTTGAAGGCAAGACAGGAAAGAAGAACTTTGCGCCTAGACTCAAGAGATGAGCAATCTAGTTCTTTGAGCATTTCACATTGATGTGTGTTGTAGTTGCATTGGAGAACAAAATGGCATATTGAATTGTAGAGGGTATCAAGTTTGCTAAGGTGGGTTTGGGGTGCCGAGCCGTATACTATGTCTCCATAGTCGATAATTGGCATTAGCATCTGCTGCGCGATACGCTTTCTGACCAGCAGACTTAGGGAGGGTTTGTTCCTGTAAAGTACACCTAGTTTGGCCTAGATTTTGGATGTCGGGGTATCAATATGCATCCCGAATGTTAAGTGGGAGTCAAACCATATGCCCAGGTATTTAAAACTACTAACAGGAGTTAGGTTGGTGTTAGCATTAGTTCTGATCTGGAGCTCAGTCACTGGAAGCTTTAGAAATTTGGTCTTGGTCCCAAATACCATTGTTATAGTCTTGTCCGTGTTTAAAAACAGTTTGTTTTGGGAAATCCAGTTTTCGAGTCTCAAAAAGGATGCCCAAAGGGGAGACCTGGCTATATTCTCCCCCTGGTAAAAAGACCAACAGCCCCGCTTGGGAACATTGTAACACATAACACAACAAATTATGTAATAAAAATGCATAACAATATGTACAACTTAACACATTGAATCAACTTTACAGCAGGTTATACTGTACATCTGGGTAAACATGACAATTATCGAGTGTATTTTACTCCGAGACCACTGCTGAGCCTCATAGTGGGGTGCCCCAAATGAATCGTAGGTTACCCGGTTTGGAGGGTACCTAGCATGCTGGCTTCTGCGCAGCCCTGCTTCAACTCCCTCTGGGGAGTAATGTCCATATTCCTACAGCTCAACCTCTCCCATTGGGGGTACTAGTGTCTCTGTAAAGTCTCTTTGGGTATGAAGCAAGAGCTTCTGGGGTTCAAAGGGGGGCTCATTGGAGCCACCGGAGTAGACATTTTCGGGCTGGGCCCATTACCCGTAGCTCCGTTGGGAGGTGCCCCTTGACTTCTGGGTACCCTTTGAGAGGGTCCCTCCATAGCATCTTCTACGGTTTCATTGACTGTTTCTTCAACGTCTTCCGCACCTTCCTGCTCACCATCCAGTGGTATGGTGTCTATTTCTGGCTCGTCATCCTCCACTTGTGGGATAGGTAGGAGATGATTCCGGTGCCAGACCCTTACCTGGCCAGCCGTGTCTTTTGTACGGTAGACCAGGAGGCCCAGCATCTGTGACTCAACCTCGAACACTCTGTCTCGCCAATTTGTGTTTCCCGGGAATTCTGAGGTTACAGAGGAGCACGGCGTCTCCAGGACGAATCTCCTGATGTCTGACCTTATGGTAATAGCGCCTTTTGTTATTGGCATTCATTTGGAAAGAAGACTTTTCTGCCAGTTTATAGGCCTCCTGCAGGCTTTCTTGGAGCCGTTGCACAAATCGGAAGTGCGTCGTATTGTGTACCCCATCGATTGATACCCCCAGATTCACATCTACGACAGCCGGGCTTCTCGATCGAACATGAGGAAGTATGGAGAGAACCCCGTGGACTCGTGACGGGTACCAACTTTTCCACATGATTACTCCATTCACTTTTCTGAGCGAGTAATTCCCTGATGAGTTTACTCTCAAAGTCCCGCCCTTGATCTGAATGTAAGTGGTTAGGTAGGCCATAGTGCACGAAATATCACTCCCACAGAATCTTCGCCACCGTGATGGCCTTCTGATCTTTGGTGGGGAAGGCTTGGGCATTACTGATGCCACGAGCGTCAGGTTCAATGGACAGAAAATCCATGCACACCAGGTCCATGGGACCCAAGCTCTTCAGATGGGCCATTGGTGCAGCTCTGGTGGGGAGGGTTTTGCACTGGATGCACCGTTAGCACCGGCAGGAGTGTCGTTCTACCGACTCTCGCATCCGTGGCCAGAAGAACCGGTCTCGTATCAACCCAAATTTCATCTCTATGCCGAGATGGCCATGGTCATCATGCAGTGATCTCAGGACCATATGTTGCAGGGTCCTGGGCAGGACCAGTTGCCTTCTATCCGGGCCGTTATGGTACTGCACCACCCGATAGAGTAGACTATTTTCAATTTCAAATTTGTCCACTTCTCACATGAGTATGGCAACCACGTCGCTGTCCTTTCGAGACTCCTTTGAGGGGGTTGCAGATTTCCCTTCTTTGGACGAGCCATGAATCGTTCGGGGAAGACGGGCCATCGGGATGGTTTCTTGCGCTTGCACTCTATCCATTAGGTCTTCAAATGGAAGAGGATGTTCTGGAGCAAGACCACAAATGATTCGGATGACTCCGGGTGCATAGGCAATGCTCCTGGTAAGAGTTGGTTGGTACAGAACTCATCGGCCTCGGTGTTGGGCTCGTGGTGCATGCAGCCATACACACTGTTGAATTCATCTCTCCTGTGTGGGGGCCGGCACTTCCAGCAAGCGGAGCCGCAGGGAGAGGGGGGTGGTGGGCTCGTGGTGCATGCAGCCGGACACACTGCTCCTTCTGTGTGGAGGCCGGCACTTCGAGCAAGCGGAGTTGCAGGGGGGAGGGTTAGGGGGGTATTGGGCTTGTGGGGCATGCAGCCGGACACTGCTGAATTAATCTCCCCTGTGTTGGGTCCGGCACTTCCAGCAAGTGGAGTCGTGTGGGGGGGTGACGGAGTTGCAGGGCATGCAGAGGGACACACTGCTGAAATCAAATCTCATCGTCTGTGGTTCAAGCAGCCGGCCACCGCACCGCCGATAACAGCTTTTGGTAAAACGCTGAAAACTGCTTTGGCTTCTTCTGCAGCACCCCCTTGCTGATTTTATTTTTCAGTACATCGATTCTAAGACGCATCCCTATTTCAGATGTGAAAATTGGAAAAAAGGTGCGTCTTAGAATCGAGGAAATACGGTAATGTTATTATGTATCTAATATTATTGAGTACATGTTTGCTTTCTCTTTGTGTTATGTATTATTACTTTTTGCTACCAATTGACTTCATGCACGGTTTGGTATAGACAGTATTTATGATTTGGTTTGCCTTTACCTGGGGGAGAGGGGTTTATTGTGCCGGAATGATGACATCATAACGAGCCACTGCCTGCCAGTTAAAGAGAGAAGCCCTTAATTTGGCAGGTATCTGGCAATAATGTCACTATATAATTCACTCTAAAACAGTTGTGTTCTTAAAGTCCTGATAAAGGTGAAATTGACAGTTTAATAAAAAACGTTTTTATTTTATAATGACTGGTGTGCCATAGTATTTGTGTTATCATGTCTGCAACCTCACCAACCTTGAGCTTTATCACTAATTCATGAGTCATATCCTAAACACTGTCCTGGAATGCTCTGTTGGAGGATATCTGAAACATAAAAATACCAATGTATCAAGGTAAAAGTACCAAGATCAGAGACCCCACAGCATTGCCATGAACTATGTGACCCTATTTCTTCATA
Source organism: Ascaphus truei (assembly GCF_040206685.1). Lineage (NCBI taxonomy): Eukaryota > Metazoa > Chordata > Amphibia > Anura > Ascaphidae > Ascaphus > Ascaphus truei. Next base: position 376,353,525 of record NC_134484.1, on the reverse strand, counting down.
TTTTAGCATGGCATACATATTTATGAAATCATTTTATATTTAAAATATATGTACTGTACTTGAATTTTTAGGATCCTTTTTCGTTTTTCAAGCACGTTTTCTGTGTTTGACAAGTAGTGGAGAACACGAGAATGTGAGGATCACCTTGTGATCAGCATTTTTTCTCATACAGTATGTCTACTGTATTTATCATATACAGATTTCAATGTCGTGTTATCCACGAGAAGCATCTGGCTTCCCAAAAGCTAAAGCTGGGAGACTTTTTTTTTAATCAAATACACAAACAGCCTGATCCCTCTTTTGTTCACCTCCTTAAATGTAATTTGACTTTGATCAGCTCTAATTAAAATTCTGCCCTCAGATCAGTCCTATTAGTCCTGTTTAGAATTCTAATTAAAGCAATTAATGAGAGAAACCATTAAACTCAGCTGTTATTTCTCCTCTGGGAAACACTCTTGGGGCTGTGTATAAGCCCCTGTGGGACTGTGTGTAGAAACACATCAAACTTTATTCTCCCCTTTGGCTACTTTAAAAGTAAGAAACTTGGGAATAAGCAGATTTTTTTAACATGGTTATAAGGGAAAATAAAACACTGTTCCCAAACTGCAGAAGTTCCTGCATTACATTGTAACATGGTTCATGACACCTCCCATGTCTATGACATGTTAGAAATGGAGTATTCTATTTAACAATGAGCGAGGTTTCTTCAAATGCAGACCATCCAATTTGTCTTTGTTCGCACTAAGAAAATCAAGGTTGAATCCAGTTTAGGAGTAGAGATCACATGGGTTAAAAGAGACATTTGTTGCTTTCTATTTTAACCTGTACAGTGCCCTGATGATGTACCTGGTACTGCATGGGCACTGGAACGCCAACGTCCCTTATAACATACCAGTTATATTATGGGCACTTGCTAATTTTGTAGCCTAATGATTGAAATGGAAGTGGAAATCCCTCTACTTCCATTTCCAGCTTCTGGGGCCTGGGCGTTTCCTGTGATCAATCCTAGAAGGACCACATGAAGTGGCGATGTCTGATGGCACCCTGCACTGTGACACTAAAAATCTTAATCTTAACCCAAAGGAATATGTTGTTATTGTTATTACATATGGGGGATTTTTATTATGTTGTTAAATTGTAATACATACATACACGTTTACATCTGTAACTTATAAAACAAAAAAGAGCGCAAAAAAGTATAAGAAAAAAAACTCAATGAGTCCCAATACAATAACATTTATAAAAGGACCAAAATAACACTTATATATAAAAAAGGATCATGTAGATCCAGTCATCCACACATCCAAAATGACACAACCATGAGGGTCGGATTGTATTGGGACTCATTGTGTTTTTCCTTTTGTGCACTTTTTTGTTTTATATGTCTTGGTTTACCCCGCTGATCATGGCACAATTGGAGCAGCAGAGGGACAACCATCCATGTTTGGAATCAACAGAGATTGTTGGGACAGCACGCACTTTATTCCCTTCACATTTGTAACTTACAATTTAGTAAATAATAGTGAACATCCAAAGGCAATCATCAAGGATTGGTATACTAGAGGGGGGAACCCCCGCGGTGCGCTTCGTTGGTACTCACAACAAATAGTGGCACCTGGCACGAGAGATACTACAGAAGCACTGGCACAGTCTACAAGCGGATGAAGACATCAATGACGTTCTACAACTATATCCTTCAATGGCTAGTATAAGATCACACAATCTTCGTGACATATTGGTACATATCCATCTGTGTGAACCACCTAAACCTACCTAGTTGCCGACTAAACCTCAAGGATCCTACCAATGCCAAAGATGTAAAGCATGCCATCACATATGCGTCACCAAACAGCTCACAAACTGGAACGATACCAAGATATACTATATTCGTAAATGTGTGAACAGTTCAATTACAGGAATTATATATACGGCAGTCTGCATCTGCAGCAAGAAGTATGTAAGTTAAACTAGAAGCCAGTTCAAGATGCGTCTTAAAACACATTGGCATGTTTACGAATCGCCTCGACACTCCCGTGGCGAAACATGTGAACTAATGCCACAATGTTGACATCAATGTCTTATATTTTATAGGAATTGACCAATATTCCCCAGGCATAAGAAGAGGGGATTGAGATAAACAACTTTTGAAAAAAGAATCCCACTGGATCTATACGCTCCAGACTCTGTCACCAAAAGGACTCAACGGAGGTTTTGTCTTCACTCCGTTTATATAATAGACGTCCTATTTTGCAAACTGTCCAGATCACTATATATCTTTAGATGCAAGTCCACTGATGCATCAACATCATTAACTACTGATTCCCTGAGAAAAGCCCATGTTCATTCCTTTAAAGTTTACTCAGACTGTGATCAAAATCTTTCTGAGAAAATAAAAGGGAATCAATTTGGGGTCCGGCAATTTTGACATCCTGTCTGATATTTTATATATACTCTATCTGTGGTCCACTGGAGTCCACAAACTACTGTAGAAATTGATATTTTGAAACTATTCCCCCCCAGAACCTTGCCTAGCCTGAATAGGCGGTGAAAGCCATGACCAGGGAGCGCAGTCTCCCTTGACTCTATTAGCTGCTGCGGCGACCGTGGGTGGTGCGGGGAAGGGACTTGCAGAACTAGGCTGGCAGCCGGGAGTGAGGACGGTCACTTGCTCCTGGCTGCAGCGGTTTCTCACCCATCCCCGGAATTTAGAACTTTGACTGGGTTCTGCGAGCGGGGTGAGATTTGTGGGAGGGGCAAGGGGACAATTTGCCTGGGGTAAGATTGTTAACATTTCTTTCTTGTTTCAGGGTAAAACCTCAAAAAACTTTTGAAAACAAGGAGAGAAGTTCCTGAAGGAGGAGTTGATTTGGCCAAGTTACTTTTGTCGCGGCGGTAGTTGGGGGGGGGGGGGGTGTAAGTGCTTGTCCTTGTCAGAAAGGGCTCGGGGCTGTTAAAGCCAGGGGTTGAAGTGGGCAAGTCACCGGGACGTACTTCTGGGAGCCCTCTCGCAACGCCGGCCTCCTAGGCCGGGCGGACATTTTACTTAACTCACTACCAAGCATTCTGGCAGGGACTAGCAGTTACGCTATCTCTATTTATAAATAAACAAAGCCACGGCCTTTATACCTCCAGACTGTGTCTTATCATTACTTGTATGTTCTGTGTGGGTACTGTGTGGGTATTGGTAAAGGGAAAGGGGGGGAAGCTTGCACTTCCCTGGTCATTGTACCGGGAGAGGATTACTAATATTAATTATCTGACGTATATTTGTTAAGCCCATTCTAATACTAAGTGGAAGATCAGCCTCCCTCCTTTCCCCTCTTCATTTCAGCATGCTCTTATTTTGAGGAGGCACGGTGTAAAGAACCAGATAGATTTTTCTAGATGCATTGCTCAGCAGATTTGCCTGTTGGCGGATCTGAGTGATAGGGGGAACTGAACCACTTTTACATTGATTTTTAGCAAGCAATCCCTGTTGCGATCTACAACCTCCAGCTACTATACTAAGTTAAGATCCTATGCTGCAGATTGATCTGATGTTTGCATTATAGCTACTGTAGCTATCCACATTTGCTATAGGTAACCATATGTTTAGTATAAAGGATACTGATCCCTATCGTTTCACAATGATCTAAGGAAGCCTTTAGTAAGATCTATCAACAGACTTATGTGTACATAAATACTGTCTGCACGCTAGTCCATTTCTTATCAGCTGCATAGGGCTCTATATGATAACCATAGAGAGTACTGATCCCTACTGTCTCACTTTGATATTGTGAGACATTTGTAGCTTTCACAGAATTAGAGATACCATCAATCACTTTGGTGATTCAATTGTATCTAACACCTCACAGAGCAGTTGTATTGACAGTGCTATTACTGTATATGTTCTTACAATAGAAGGGATTTATTTAAGGCAGTGTATGTATATTGGAGGCATGGGTGCTGTTTCCAATTGAGGACATAGCAGCTACACATATTGCCTGCACTATACAATCAATGTGTTCATACTATAGCACCTCTCATTACTGCGGTATCAACAACAGACACCAGCTAATTGATAGCTGTATAAAGTACCCGACAGCTATTTTGCTCCATAGACTAATACTATCTAAGGGAATTATCCCTGTGCCTATGTGGTCCGCAGAGGTAAAGGTGCTACAACTGACTATTGATTTTATTCTTACAATCATCAACCATGTTATACTGTACAGTTGCTAGAGGGTACTGAACACTTACTACATAGAGCGGATGCAGTGTTGCAGGGGACTATCAGTGAATCCACAGTTCACTTATTAATGGAACAAATAGGTTTGGTGTTCCACCTATAACTAGGTGTTTAACATCAATTGTATATAGTTTATCCAGGAACACAAGGATACAGTGGTTTTCAGTCTCTCCCATTTCCCTCAACCTTTTTGTAGGGATACACTTTTGTTACTTTGTAGTCCATAGCGCTTATATATACTTACCAGATCACTCACCATAGTACTGATAATTGGATCCATCCCGCGTCGTTGTTCGATTTCGACACCCCTCATTTAAACTATTTTTGTAAATAAAGTTTATTAATTAAATATAAATCATCCAGTAATGTGGCGAGTGCCCGTAACTGGGTTTACTTTTTCTTGTTTAGTTGAATCGTCAAGGATTTCGAGCATTCATAGTTGGAAGCGCGCATGGTCCTTTTAGGATTCTAACTATGAACGCTTGAACTCCTGAGGGCCATGTTATAAGTTTTCAGGTCACCGCCCTTAAGGAAGCATGCGGGGGGAAGACAATTGTAATAATGACATATTATAAATGCAATAATGAAACTGTGTGTGCTGCTCTGCTGCATGGGCTGCTGCAAGCTCAGACTCACACCTGGGGAAGCTGGTGCGTGAAATATTGGGTGGGGAAAGTGTGAGTTTTCTAGCCGATTTGCGTAGAAATTGGAAAATCATTGTGGTGCCAGCCTTGAAAAACAGATTTTTAAGTATTGCATTTAAAATGTTACACCGAGCTTTGCCTGATAAGGCCCTACCCTTTACATGGCTTTTTTATACTGCCATTTTATTTATTTTATAAATGCTGAGCTATGTTGATAAATTCTGAGCAAAATGTATCGAAAACACAAAATGTAAGAGAAAACTGCTATAACAAATTGCAAACCAACTTGACTATAAACATATACAAAATATAGTAATCTATTAAAGATTACAAATAGGCCTGAAAAAATATCTAATATCTATTATTAAATATCTAATATTTAATATCTATTAAATAAAATTAAATACAATTCTACTTGTTTTGTAATGTATATATTTTTTATTTTGTGCATAATTTTTTTAAATGAAAATCACATATTTCGCCATAACCAAAACACTGGGTCAAGTGAATATCTGTACATGTATACATAGTAACATGAGGATATTACAGGGCAACATTTACTTATATACCTTAACCCGTTGAGTGCCACAGGCACCACAGCACTAGAGCGCTACAGCCCCAAAGGCACTCTCGATTATGGGCTCTGTTATGGATGATGGAATGGAAGAGGAGTCCTCTTCCATTGGCCATCCTGTCAGATCTCCTGTACAAAAACGAGCAACTAGATTATGATGTAGCTCCTATGTCATGGGCCCCCTGGAGCACCTGTGTCAAACAGGACCCAAGCGGTCAAATAATCAGTTATACCTCCGCTTACAAATCATGTATAAAATTGGGTTCATGACTGCATCGGGTCTGAGATGTTCTGAAATGTTTATATGCATTCATGCATGTTATACACTTGGCTATATGCTTGTACCCATTACAAACAATGGCAGTAATTCAGATATGTACGTCATACTGTATATGCACATATAATGCATGTCACACTGTATATTAACAGAAGGAAGAGTGCCAGTGGGTGCTGTACTGAACCAAAAAAATTGTTGTAAACAGCTGTTCCCCTTGAGAAGTATTGTTGTGAACCACAGCGGAAAAAAACAATGCATCTGAAAAACATTTGATTCTCTGTGGAATTGTTGATTTTATGTATACAATAATGTGTTTGAGGTAAAGCCAGATGAGCCTGATTAAAAATAACACCTTGGCTTTATGTGCTCAAAAAGCCATTGGACTGAAAGGGAATGATTCATTATTACCAAAGGAAAATGAAGAGATGCTATCTTTTCTACGTGTTGAATATACTGTATGATTTGGAAATTGAATTTACCCCATAAGTGCCAGAGGGGTTTGAGAGGCATGGTATAAAAGTCATAAAAAAGCATCAGTTCATTATTCTTAATGGATTAAACACATATAATATATGTGTTTCCTGTGGGGATTCCTGTGTTGTGCTCATCCTGCGCACTACTTGAAGTTGAAGGATTTTGTATTACAAGTAAAGATAACTTTTGTTGTGACTCATAGAAGTGATGGATTTCAGCTTGTGTCATTGTATTAAAGTATAACAATATTGGAACAATACCTTGTCGAAACAAGGGAGAAGAGCCCCTTTAGGCAGCACTCAATATCCTATGTGTATGTGAATTAATTCAAATGTAACCTTTATTAGGGTATAATGGGTAAAATAATAGTGGACAGACAGTCACAAACTAAAAAGAGACGCAAGGTAGCTGATACAAGATGGAGCTTAAACCCCTTTGCTATAAGCACAAACAGAGGGGAAGGGAAACAATGGTTCCAAGTGTGGTGGCTCCTAATAGCATGTTGACTGATCCTATGTGCCCTGACAACAGGGGGTCGAGACCCAGAGCTGGAGACTATACTAGATATATGTTCTGTTGTTGCTACACAGGTGGTGGTGATTACGTAGAAAGACCCTAACTCCGCCAAGGATGAATAATCACATACGTGTATATACAGCAGTGCAGATTAGTTAGTTAGCTAATCGTGGCCTGAGACATCTAAGTGTATATATGACTCATTGTCCACGGATCACGATCAACCCGTCAAAACAATCAAACGGGACAAATTATGCCCACTTAAAAGCTGGTGTAGCTCACTAGATACAGTATGTATCAACTATATATTCAAAATATTGCTTAAAATGAAGCAACAGAGGAAGCATACAGTGATTGCTTTCCTAATATACTGCACCGACACACTTTATTCGAGCAAATACCCAGTATGTACCTGGCAGATACCTGGAATGCGCCGCTCCTCACCTCTTACAAGCCCCGTTGCGTTTGCCTTCCCAGCCTGGGTTCATGCCTGGCTGACGGGCGGCTGATCTGTTAAATGATAATGATTAGGATTTAATAGGCTGCAATGCTTCGCGTGTCTACCAGATGGCATAAATTTATGAATTGTAATGCAGTATATATATATATACTGTGCAGTATTGCAGCCAGCGGGAATAAAATGCTTCAATCCCTGCTTGGAAAATACCTCAATGCACTCGGGCAGAAAACAGTCACAAACCTCAATACACCCGGGTATACCCGAATTCGTGGGACTAGCCGAGCTCGAATAAAGTGTGTCGCCAGTGTAGTTAATCGTAGGGTCAGCGTTCCGATGTCCATAACATGGAATTCATACAAGCACACATGTATATCATAGTGTAACAATCTAGGTAGTCGATCGTGTTTACATTGCTTGGTATCTATGGAGATGAACTGACTAGTGTGATAAGGGCTGAGATGCCCGCAGCACCTGTTTAGTGAAGTGTGTCTGTTATACTGTATACAGTATTCAGGGGAGCACAGTGTAAATATCTCCCACAACGGTTTAATTAGCGGTATCGCTGTACTTAAGGTGAAGCCGGCATATGTTCTCTCCAGAGTCCTACTATATTTGGATCTGGGGTACATACAATACTTATTATTGCCCCGTGTCCCTGTTAGTAACACTGGGTCAGTAGCTTAATACCAAAGTAATACCGCTATAGCGGGTTAGTATCGGTGGTTTGACTCTCCAGAATCGTACTCTGTTCCGATCTGGAAGTGTTGCAAGGTTTCTCAAAACTTCCCAGTGTTCCTGTTAGTAACACTTTTATATTAGGCTAGTAGATCATACTTAGATAGTATACAAGGCGCAACAATAATATCTAGTTTGGTAGGCACCCGCCCTGCTGTTAGCTTTTGGCGACACGCACCGACGTATGTTTCACGTCAAATGACGCTTTATCAAGGTACCCTTAACCATTGCATTTGACTGTTGCAAGAGCTATTCCCTCCTCTTCCCATCCTCTCTACCTATTAAAGTAAAACATCCTGATTAACTGTAACAAGTGCTCACCACACACAGGACGGGACTGCAGGGTTGAGGTGGGGATGTTAGAATACACCGACCAACAACCGCGCAACCGCGTCCGGATTGCAGAGTTATAGTCGTTTAGCTGGGTCAGGGTAGGAGAGGTCAGAATAGTCGTGATACTCACCGTGGTCTAAGATTGGAGAAGTCAGAATGGTCGTTGTGCGTAGCCGAGGACCAGGGGTCAGAGAAGGTAGAGGTCCTGGTTCAAGCTGAGGTCAAAAGGTACAAGAGATCGAGCCAGAATACACAGAGGCAACAGCAGGGCAGCAGGATGCTTGTGACAAGCACTACGTAACATAAACACAAGTTTATGCTCAGCCAATTTGCCTAAGGGCTGGCTGAGCATACAAAGCACAGAGAGCCAATGGGAAGGCTGCAGGCAAAGAGTCATCACACATAGACTGTGTACTGATAGGCAGGGGCAGAGTGTATCCCAGCTGTGGAGTAATGAAGGGAATTAATGTTGTTAGCATTAACCCCTCGAGCATTTCTGGTTTTGCGACGCCGACATGTAGCGGAGACAGGAGCGTCCTCCGTTACGTTATGGGACGCGGCACAGGGGCAGAGCCTAGGTCCGGTCCCGGCAGGAGTACTGCGGTGCTCATGCGCAATGCACGCACAAGAGGCGTCACCAATTGCGTCGTGGGCCACGTCACTGGGGCGGGACTGAGGTCCAGTCCTCGCATTTACCCTGCACAGACCCAGTTTGCATGTCTACAGCAGAAAAGCAGAAGTTGGGCAAGAATACCTGTACAGCGTTAAAGACTTGTTAGAATCAGTTTTTCATGCAAATCAAATATCACAGATCACATTTGTAGAGCAGACCCCTTATCTGTCTCCCCCTCTAACTCCATTGGGACCATCTGTGTGGCTAAACCAATCACCAACCTATGTAACATTGCCCCCCCAAAAAACCTTAATGGCTTCAACTGTCAGATTGGGCCATAGCCTCACCTAAGTCACACTTCATCCTACAATAAACAGCCACTTCACCTTCTAGTTTCAACATTGTCCCTCATTCCCTCTAGATTGTAAGTTCTCGTGAGCAGGTCTCTCATTACCTCTTCGTATCTGTTTGTGCATGTGTCCCTTCACTTGTATGCAACGGTTTATGTAAAATACATAACTCTGTACCGCGCTGTGGAATATGTTGGCACTTCACAAATAAATGATAATAATAATAATATGTTGCTGGATTGTACCTACAGTAACTGTTCTGTTGATCAGATAAGCTTTAGATTGCATTTTCTTTGAAGAATTATATTTTAATGATTAGAGTGCTTAGCTTTCCTGTTTTCCCCACCTCACCATTATGTCACCTTCTGTCCCTCAAACAATTACTATAGAAATGTTTGTTTGGAGCTTAATGAATAGATTCACAAGTCTGTCCTCTGTAAACCTCAGCAACACCGTGTTTTAAACTAGCAGTCCCTGTTTTTTTTGCATACATTTTTGGTAATAGTACATGGACCTGGGGGTCCTCCACAGCTGATTTACTCCCTTCAAATATGGGATAAACTAAGATTTAAATTTGAACTTTCATCTCACCCTTCTCTAATTTCTCTCTTCTCCAACCCATAATTTCCCCAGGGATGTTGAAACCAACCTTTAAACTATGGTTAGCGCAGGGACTAATTCAGGTGAGGAACTCTTTCTTGGCTGGTGTGGTTCTTCCCTACCAGCATTTCCAGGACTGATATGGTTTCAGGGAGGATAGTTTTTAGGATTATCTAAAGATCTGGCATTTTCTTTTTCTTTACAAAAATTGACAGTCCGCCATTAGAAAGCTGCCAACATTTGAAAATATCTGTGTAGCGGGACGACTTCTAAAAGTCTGATTTAGTCTATACACTAAGGGCCTTATTCAGAAAGCCTCGATAAGGCCCTTATCGAGCACTTATCGACCAAAATGGCTACTCGTATTCAGATAGCCTCGATAAGTACTCGATAACGGCCTGTATCGACGCAAAATTGTGTCGCTATCCGAAATTCGCCGACTGAGCAGCGATCAGCCCCTTATCGACCATTTTCGGATGGTTAATAAACTCGCGCAATTCAGAGACCCGCGAGTCGGCTGTCGCGGCATATCGCATCCCATCGCAGTCCTAAAAGGCGGTCTTCTCCCCAAATCCAATTCACCACAAATATTTTGGTCAATTGGTGGGGAGATGCCTCGATGAGCAGCGATGTGTCGGGACTTAGAAAAAATCAGGCCCCGTCCTGCCTCGGATTGATGCCGGGGGTCTCCGGAGCTGATAGCCATTAATAGCAGCTCTGGACCCCCCCGGCATGAATCCGAGGCAGGAAACATGCATGTACAGCAACTTCATTACCTTAGCGGCTAACCGCTAAGGCAATAAAGGGGTTAAACACCCGTGCCAAGCTTACTGTAAGAAACATACAATACAATACAATACAGTGGCTAGCGGGGGTGGGTGAAGGGGGAATTTGGCCCTTAGTGGCTATTTAGGCATTGCCGGATCGTCATCTTAAAGGGAATGATGCCAGCCAATCAGAATGGCTGTGCTTAATTTCCCTTTAAGATGACGTCACTAAATCCAAGATGACCGCTGTGTCACAAGGTAATTCAGCCAATCAGAGTGTGGAATTTGTTCCCACGATCTGATTGGCTGAAATACCATCTGACGCCGGCTTCGTGACGTCATCTTAAAGGCAAATGAAGCACAGCCATTCTGATTGACTGGCATCATTCCCTTTAAGTGACGTCACGGCAAAAAAAAAAAATGAAAGTCTGCACATGGTTTTAACAGCCAATCAGGTGTCTGTTAACCATTTTGAGGGTAAATGTGACGTCACAAGCCATATTTAAGGCCGTGACGCCTCATTTGAGCTCAAGAAGCCGACGAGACAGCATCGGCTGGGATTTAACATGGGGTATTTTGGATTGACAGATGAAGAAAGAAGATAAAGAAGAACAAGAAATGGTTACAGATGAAGATAGAAGAAGGTGATTAAAGAAAGAAAAAAGAAGATTGGGGTACCTGAGCCGGATCTTCATGGCGGATGGCATCGGATGCTGTTGGAGGCCTTCAAGGTACGTGAGCTTCCTGTTTCCCCGGGAGTCAGAGGGCCACCGCTTCTAATGGTAAGTAATATATTCAATGTTTGTAAATGTCTCTTTTTACAGGTTTAATCTTTGGATGTGTTTATTGATTTTTTTGGGGGAGGCACATTGACTGATAATATATTAATCCGTACCGCTTTAGGGAACAGATTAATACATTATTATGGCACTATTTGGGGGGCATTTCTCGCTTGGTATTGGTGTTGCTTTTTGGCATTTTATGTATTATGTGGATGTCAATGTTTGTTTTTTCATGCTTAATGTCATTAAAGGTTTGCGATTGGTGTTTGTTTGTATTTAATGTTATATTATGTTAGCTAATGTGTTTTATGGTTACTTCAGAGATTGTTAGAATTTCTTTCTATTTAACTGTTTAAATTCATTAATGTTGGAGTAATTCATTGTTTACATTGGTTAGTGTTACTATTCATTTTGAGTTGGTTTCGGAATTAATTGGTTAATGGTTTAATTAATTCATTGTTGATGTTGCTATTGATTGTATTGATTGGATTAGCTGGCTAATGTTTGTATTTAGTGACGTGTGATTTTTTTGGAGTTTAGTTACATTTTATTATTGTGTGTCTTGTGTATTAATTTATTGTCATTAGGGTGCCCATTGAGTGCTATAGAGGCTTATCATGCCCATATTATTATTATATGGGTATGATGTACCACTATACTACTCAATGGGTATAGGGTGGGTATAGTCAGTCAGGGTGGATGCTTAGGCCTCCCGGGTTGGTATCGGGTCAGGGTGGGTTAACCCCTTAATGACTATAGCGGTTAGTAACCGCTAAGGTGATTAAGGGGTTAGGGGCCATTAGAATGTATTTATTTTGTATATATGCTTTCTGGCAACGGAGGACAGAGGGACCTGCTGTTGTAGTAAGTATAACTTTATTTATTTACTTTATTTATGTATGCTAATGCAGTGTTTAATAATGGGCAAATAATCTATTATCCATATCTGGATAATAGTTATTTTGCCCATTACTGTACTGTATGGGTTTGGGCGGGGGGGGGGGCGTGTATTGATGTTTTTTTTAAATATTTATTAATATACATTTCTTTAATAGTGTAAAGGTGCAGGGGGTCTCCGGAGCTGAACCACGTTAGTTTTATGTCCGGGGACCCCCTGCTTCCCGAGATACAGGCACCTTTATGGGGTGCCGGTATCCCTCTGCATTGAAATGTCCTACGTCACTTGACCGGGACATTTCCTTGCATAGGAGATACCGGCACCCCATAAAGAGGCCTGTATCTCGGGAAGCAGGGGGTCCACGGACATAAAACAACGTGGTTCAGCTCCGGAGACCCCCTGCACCTCTACACTATTAAAGAAATGTATATTTAAATAAATAAATTTCGGGCGACATTTCAGCTGGGAGAGGTGGCTCTCTCAGAGCCGCTCTCTGCAGCAGAATGAATCGCTGGTTTAGGCCTTTTCAGAGGCTCCATGCTCTCGCTGGCAGCAACTCGCCCGTTTTGGGCATTTTGCTATCACTGGTAATCGAGCCTTTCTGAATACCGTGATAGCAAAGCCCAAAAAACAGTCATTTTAAATTCCCTGACGATTTTTTTTATCAACCCTCTCTGAATAAGGCCCTAAATGTTAATAGCTGACAGCTCCAGCAAGAAGCATAACTTCATGTTAGCTTAGGCTAACTTGGGAGAGGTTGTGAAGGACCATTACTGGTTGGACATACTATATGTAAATGTATAGTAAAGACCTCGGCTTGCATCGTTATTAAAAATAATGGTTGTAAACTTTTACTCAGGTGGTATTTAACGCCTACACGCCTGCATAGATATAATCTCTGGGATGCTGGGGGGGATGTAGGAGGCCAGGCTCTTATTTTCACATGTGGTGGACCTGTCCACAGGTAGTCCCCGTATGGGACGCGATTACCCCAATAGAGAGTAAAATCTGCAACATTCCCCTTTTAAGAGATCCTTGGTCCTAGCTGCTTCATGAACCCCATAAAGACTTAGACAGGGAAGAAAATACCTTGGCTTTACATATATTTTTAGAAACTAGATGTCTTATAGCCAGGCAATGGGCCCAGCAAGCCGCCCATCTATTCTGCAAATTAATAACATTTGGGACGTATGTACAATTGAGAAACTTACAAGCTATTGTTCAATTCTCAAGACTGCCTCCCTCTCTACTTCAGATCGAGGTCTTGGTAGTGGTTGACCATGTGCTACATTGATCTCATGTATTGTATTCTCTTCTCTATTAGTAATTTGTTGTTGTGTTGGTTGCCAGACGTGTTATGAAAGGACTCCTTCCTCATGCTTTATCCTGTACCGCATTGTGTCCCTATCCTTTCCCCTCCTTCCCTTTTTATTTACAAAAAAAAAAAAACTTAATAAAAAAAGAATGTTTTAAAAAAATGTAAATGGAGCAGCACGGGCTGCTTAAGGAACAAACAATGTGAATGCAAGTAATGTACACATGTAGATTGCATAATAATTAGCTACTTTTACAGTAGATTATGCCAAAATATGGTCTGCCTTGGGTTACCCTTGTAATGACTTGGAAACCCCTGTGTTAAATTATTGAAGTAATGAAATATTACACTGCTCCTGTTTAGTGAAAACAAATAACTAATAGGATGCTCCTTTAGACTTATACTGTAACTAGCTGTACCTGGTGTAACATCCGCTGATCTAGCAGATCTTAAAGGTTATTAATTAAACATGACTCTTTGTATTCACCCCTCCCTGTAATACCTGTAATACCCTGTAATTCCCTGCAGTCTCTTGTTCCATTTTCCCCGCCTTACTCTCTCCTCCATCATGCCCTGCTCCTCTTTTCACTCTCTCCTCCCCTCTCTGCTTTACTGCTTACTGTGTCTGCTCCTCTCTGTGCACTCTCTCCTCCCCTCCCTCCTTTCCTACTTATCTCATCTGTCTCTTCCTCTACTTGCTGTCTTTCCTCCTCTCCTCACCAGCATGCTCTGCTCCTCTTTGCACTCTCGCCTCCCTTTTGCACTCCCTGCCTTGCTGTGTCTGCTCATCTCTGTGCACACTACACTCCCTCCTGCCTACTCATCTCATCTGTCTCCTCTTCCGCACCTTGCTGTCTCTTGTCCCCTCTGTTTGCACTCCCTCCTGCCCCATGGGCATACTGCTCTCCATTTCCTCCTCCACATAATCCATCTGTCTCCTCCTCTCCTTGCTTTCTCCCTTTCTCCTTTCCCCTCTTTGCTGTTTCTCTTCCTCTTCTTGCTGTCTTTGCTGCACTCCCTTCTGCCCCATGTGCACACTGCTCTCCATTCCCTCCTTGTCATTCATCTCTCTCTCCTTCTCCTTGCTGTCTCTGCCTCCTCTCCCCTCCTTGCTGTCTCTCTCTCTCTCTCTGTCTCCTCCTGTCCTTGCTGTCTCTGCCTCCTCTCCCCTCCTTGCTGTCGTTGCGTAGCAACCCTATAACAGCTGAACCTTTGTATGGAAACATGCCTTAGCCTTTCACAAGATACTTGTAAAAAAAAACGCGGAGTGAAAGTGAACACAAATAAAAAAATATTAGTGCAATAAGTGATAGTTGCGCTTTTTTAGCATTTTATTAACTAACCATCATATCTTTTCCCATTCTCATAAAATGCTATGTGAACATGTGACCAGTGTATTATTATTGTGTGCATTGCAAACACAATCTGTACAATGATATCACATTATTCACAGCTTCTGTCTAATATTCAGAGACACAGACTTTTAAATGTATTTCTGCAAAAGAAACTAACAGGGCACATACCGTACTGTATAATTAACCACATTGCTCTAGGGAATCCCAGAGAATATTTTACCTACAGTATGTGCTCTTGTTTTGACACAATGTCTTCTTTTTTTTAACCAAACATTAGCACTATAGGGTACATGGTGCAAACATCATATCTCAATTTACCACTGATGCCTGTTTTCCTCCTCAGTGCATAGTGTGGGACTGGGACTCGAATGGAAAGCATGACTTTATCGGAGAGTTCACTACAACGTTCAAAGAAATGAGAGGAGCAATGGAGGGGCGACAGGTACAACATTTACCTATTTATAAATCCAAGTACAGACTTTAGCAATAGTTTCAGACAAGCTCAATGACCATATTTTTTGTAAAAGTCCTAAAATAAATACTTGTCAAAAGGAGATGATTTATGTGATTTGAGAAGCACAGTATTGCCAACTTATCTCTTTGATATCAGTCTAGTTTTTAAAAGTCTCCATTAGCCATAGAAATAAAGAAACACCGTTAACCAGAGACTACAGTTTACCAGAATGCACTGGCAATGTTAGAACACAAAGACTGAACCAAAGTCTCAGGATGGAGCCAGGTTATCAATACTACATGCAGATATCACAATATCTGCAACAGGGCTGCTTTTAAATGGTGTGGGGGTGAGCTTGAATTGACAGAAAACTTCTATATACTGATAATGCATCATAATCTTTTCATTACTGATGGCAGAAACCCTGTCAGTGCTGTAATTCTCTGCAGTGTATCTGGTGGATAAGGGCCCCACAGGGCTAGTTGCCTTGGGCCGTTAGGAATCTGAAAGCACGTATGAATAGTACAGTAGTAAAGGCATGCTAAAGGTGAGCCTCCTTTTGGGGATCAGGGCCCATGACAGCTGTTCCACTGCTGCAATGACAAAGCTTTCAGAACAGAAATTCTAAATAGACAACGCAAATGAGAATATACAATCACAATAATCCAGCTGTTGTACAGGGAATCATCGTGACCTGGGAATAGTGCTAAAAATACCTGTGGGCTCATCACAGTTTAACTGTCTCAATAAACACATCATGTTTTGAAGTTAGAAGGATCCTCTCTAGCAAGGAGAGGAACAGCTGCTGGAGAATTTCCCAGATACACGTTTGCGGTGTCTGTCTTCTACCTCAGTCAGAAAATCCATTACATAAGACCGATCATTGAGCTTAGGGGCAAAAGGGGAGATCAAAAACTGTGGTTTGTGAGGTGGTAATCTAAAACAAAAATGTCCCTTTTTCTGAACTGATGGCAGGTGTAGCAAGGCAATCCATGAAAGTATAGAACACATCCAACCATTATTATTACATTTCCAAATACAGAATGTTCAGTCTGACTCCATCACTGTAGGGGAGTGCTGAAGAAGTGTGTCTAAAAAGGTATTACATCCTGATTATAATTGTGATTACTTTTAGAATACAATGTTAAAGGGAGTTTTATTAATAAAAGGGCAAGTTACTGTTTTGGGGCAATATGGTGTGAAGGCGGCTTAATATATTATCCTTTTAAGCTTGCAAACCACGCCAAGGTGAACCCTCTTTTGCAAGTTCTAACACTACTGTAACTGCAAAAAGCTCTCCTAACATCTCTAATCGAGGGTGAACTGTCTTAATAGGCTTGTCATTTACAGGACCTGCTTTTTAGAAGTGGTCTGGGTGAGCTTAAAACTAAGGGGGAAGGGGTCACAAACCTCCGAACAATTGTTTACTAATTGAAATTTACAAACACACACAACCCCTGCGAGCTCAAAACCCAAACTCACTACACCATATATATTAGTGTTAAAAGGAGTCATATTGGATGTAGCACTGGGGCTTTTTGTCTTTTGTTATATGCATAAAGATACCACAATTTTAGCAGGTACATGTCACCTTAAGGCCTCTTATTGTTTTTGAGGGCACTATTCAGTCCGTGCTGTATAACTAGACTGTGCAATAAAGAGTATTTTTTATTAAAGGATTCCCAATGTTTAGGATGTTGCTTCACCATTTTATAAAAGTCTGTACAGTGGAACCTAGCCCGGGCTATGGAACTATAGGTCAAGTCTGTTGCTCCACGTCAGGGGTGCTCAACTCCAGACCTCAAGGGCCACCAACAGGTCAGCTTTTAAGGATATCCCTGCTTTAACACAGGTGGCTCAATGAGTGGCTCAATCATTTTGATTGAATCACCTGTACTCAAGCAAGGTTATCCTTAAAGGAACAATCCCAGCCATTCACCCCCCCCCCCCTTTCATTTTTTAATACCAGATGGACGCAGGGGGTCACCGGAGCTGAAACCCAGAGGGTCCCGGAGCTTTGAAAAGCAAAAATATAGTGAACCCTGGAGCGGCTACCGGCACCCACTACGGAGCACTGTACTTCCGGAAGCAGGGGGTCCCTGGAGTTAAAATTGGCGGGGTTCAGTTCCAGAGACCCTGCAATCTTGTATTTAAAAAAAATGAAAAAAAGAAGAAAAAATAGCTTGGATTGCCTCTTTAACACCTGTCCTGTTTAGGGTTCTTGTGAACTGGAGTTGGGAAGCACTGCTCTAGATGGACACAACATTTATGACTAGTAGCAGCATATTTAACAAGGCCAGTGCACATCATTTACAGTTCATGTTTGACAAATTTGGTGAGCAACTCACAGTGAGTCCAAGTTCTTCATTACACCCCCATATCATTTGCGGATCAAACGTTATGTATGTATTTAAAACATGGCTTCAGGTAGTTATTTTTCCCAAAAACTAAGTCTGTATGGAATGGAAAGTACTATACACATATACGGTAAGTATTTATTTCATAGGAATACAAATATCCGAGCATTTGATCCAAGGACCGCAAAAAACCTTCACACATCTAGAGTAGTTATTGAAACAGATTTTCCCTAAAATGTTACAAGATTAAAACAGTAGCTTACATTAGTAAAAATGTATATGAATCCATGTGACAAAGCTTGGATTGTTCTTTTCAAACAAAAGTTACATCATGGAAAGTTTTTTTATTTCTTAAAAAACAAGATTTGGGGGGGTATCCAGCAATGGACTGAACTCTTTATGAAGTTCTTCAATGAAGATATCTGTTAATTAGTCAATTTTCTTTACTAATGGATTTTCTTGTTCCTGCATGGGACTTACAGGTGCAGTGGGAGTGCATAAATCAAAAGTACAAAACGAAGAAGAAAAACTATAAGAATTCAGGCATTGTAATTCTCAACTTGTGCAAGGTAAGACCGCTCGATCTTCCCATGAGCATAGAAAGACGTGGCAAGAAAACTTGTGGGGTACAGTATGGTTACTTACAGATGTACAGTAGCAGATGTTATTGCTCCAGATAATGCCGAAATATGCATGAAAAAACATTAATGCACACGTTTATTTTATTCAGTGGCATCTCAGTAACGCAGTGTTAAATGTTGTGTTCACGTCAACTGGTGCAATAAAGTTTGCTACATCTGTACTGTATATGCTATTCAAAGGCTGTTCACTTTACAGCATAATCAGTCGTACACTGCTGTAGAAAACTATCATTCTAATGAGGATATAAACTGCAATGTTGATGAATATATATTGTACATCTGAAATAAGGTACATTA
Source organism: Ascaphus truei (assembly GCF_040206685.1). Classification (NCBI taxonomy): domain Eukaryota; kingdom Metazoa; phylum Chordata; class Amphibia; order Anura; family Ascaphidae; genus Ascaphus; species Ascaphus truei. The sequence continues at coordinate 376,334,855 of NC_134484.1, read as the reverse complement.
ATTACATGCAACCATCTCTACTTCACAGCCTACTGAAAAAGTATGTTTTATTAGCTGGCACAATGTTTGTTCATTGCTGTTATTCGCAGTTATATCATAATATCAATAAATAAATGATATATAAAACACATTTGTAACTATGTGCACTTTGTGATAATGTCTGTAGTAAAGATGTGCAATGTGTGCACATGTGGTTTGCACATTCTTTTTTGAACATTTTGGCAAAGTGGCGAAATGAAATCACACGTTGCTGCAGAGAATTTGCTGTTTCGCCAAACCTTGTTAATACAGAACCTGGCATAGGACTTTTACTGGAAGGAGGGAACGAAGGTGAGAAGAGGGGAGGGAAAGGAGATGGAGAGGAAGGAGAAGTGGAAGACAGAGGGAGGAAGGGGTTGAGGGGGGTGGCTGATGGTGATGGAGAAGGAGGGTGTGAGAGAGGGGGACTATTGACTTATTTACCGCCCAAAATACTCATCTAACATGTGGATAGATACCTATAAAGACACCTTAGATCAGGCTCCTCATTCTCAAAATAGGTCAGGGGCCAATTCTTAAATCCGACTGTAAGAAATTAAAGTAGCCTACAGCCTAAGGCCTCGTTCAGGGTGCTGGCTTCGGAGGGAGGGCGTGCTTACGTGCGAGCGGCCGTCCGAAACAGTGTATTGAAAGTGAATTGCAGTTGTCAGGGTAGCAGCTGCCCTGTCTCCGAAGTACGGAGTTGACGCTGGCTACAGTTTCAATAACAACCCAAGTTGTTTTTTGAAGCTGCAGCAGCGTCACTGGGACCTTGGCAGCTAATGAAATCATTATTGAGAATGATTTCAAGACAGCAACACCGATCCCTAAGCTGCCGTGTGTAGCCCCGCCCCCTCCCTGCCTCCTCAGCTCTTGAAAAAGTCTGCTCGGGAGGATGTGCACACATCGCCCAGCAGACTGCCGCTCACACACACGAACGCCCGCCCTCCAACTCCTGCCTCTCGCACCCTGAACGAGGCCTAACTGAGTCGGACACAGTGCTAGAGCTCTCCGCCTTGCTCCCTCCCCCAGCCCTCGCATCCAGTCGTACCCTCTCTCAGATTCCCCCATCCGCACTGCACTCAGTCACCACCACAGTCAGTCTCAGCGTGCCCACAACTGCTTCGATGTTGCGCTAGTAATGCAAAATCAGACGCCCTGTTGCTGGTCGCCGTAGTGACTGCAAGGTCAGTGAGCGCCGCATCACAGTTTCAGGCTGGTCGCCTGGGAAATTCCCATAGCTGTAGGTCCGCACGACACAGTTTCCTGTGCCACGTGTTTGACGGGCCTGCCGTAGCTACTTTGGAAATAAGCAAATGTAAACAGGCTAATAATAGAAGCCCGTTTAAATATTCAGATCAGCTTACTTTCTTTCAAACGCTGACACGGTCGCAATTCTTTTCACAGGAAAGAAAAGATACGGTACATTTTGCGGGGTTTGCAAACTCTTGCAAAAGTTTCTCATAGCTGTAGTCTCCAGTACCAATTCACATTGTAATAATGGGAACTGCAGTGAAGCTGTTATTGCAACAGTTGTGTTATTTACAAAATAAAATCCAAAAAAGAAGCACTTTAAAGAAAAGATACATGGATTCATCTATTACTTTTAGAACACACACCCAGGAGCAGATAATATCAGCATAATCTCTATGTCTATTGTATTATTTTCTATTTTTCTGAGTGATTCAGTTTTCATTCTTATTCAATTTCTTAAATACTGAAGCCCAGAGACCCAGTTGTCATTGTTGCTGCCTTTAATTCTCATAGATAATAAGACAGGATCTAGAACATCAGCGCATTATGATTTGAACAGTGCATTTGTTTCCTGTTTCTTCCAGATCCACAAGATGCATTCTTTCTTAGACTACATCATGGGTGGATGCCAAATACAGTTTACAGTAAGTAACTCTTATATTCCCATTTTGATTATCTCAGAAAGAAACATGTGGTTTATAAAACTAACAATGTTTTGCTTGTGTTTCTACCAATAGTAAAAATCTTGTTTAATGAATGGAGCCTTATGGGCAAGGGGAAGACAACCTCACAGCATATTGAGTGGGTGGTTAATGCTCCATATTGTGAGTGTCTGTATGTGCTTTATACTGTAGTTGCTCTATATGCTTCATGGTTACTGTGCGCGAAGGGCAGTATCGGATGCTCTGATGTGCTATGTATAACTTTTGCAAGCAAAACGAATACTTTTAATGAGAACTCTGCTTTAACTAAAGGGAGGAAAGTAATTCACGTGTGTGCTCCAGGGAGATTAGTGCACTGGACCAAGCAAGCACCATATGTATACTGTAAATTGCAATATCCAAATAAACCCTTCGGAATGCATTCTCTTGGTGTTACACAACTAATAGTTACAATCAAAACGTTAGGTCTATATTAGAATACACTGTCACATTGTGTAGCATTTTCTTTAACAAATATATGCAAATATAATTACAAATGTTATATTCAAAATGCACAAAAATCACGCAAATTTCCTGCATGTGTTAGGCCCCTTCTCACGCTCCAGAGTGGGGGGCCCTTGACAGCTCTTTATACTTATGTATTATGTATTACTTTTAATATTAGGATATAATGTTCAGCAGTAGAAAACGGCATTTTCAATACAGTTTTATACAAATAACTGCTTTCAATAGAGTGTAAATGTAACATTTCCAATCAGTTTCTTACCCACAATAATGGGCTTATTCAATAAGCTCGGGACTGATCGCGTGATCGCAGTGTGATTGGCCACTTTAGGCTACTTACAATAAGCTACATAATCTGTTTGTGTTGCTGGTTTGTAACATGCAGTTCTATCCGTTTCACAATGCAGGGCTAGCAGCTAAACCCAACCAATAAGTTCACTAAGGAGGCTGGCTTTATTTTATTATTTATTATTACAAGCTGGGGGCGGGGGGTTTAGTGCTGGAAACTAGAGTGACACTCGTTGGATTTTCTCTGAGTCCACTCTCAGAATCTGAATGTCTGCAGTATGATATTTCTGAGACTGATTTGGGAACTGTGTGTGGATACACATTTTCTGTCTGTGCAGCCATCTACAACCTAGTGATCATTTTTTTAAGAGCTTTTCATAAAATAGATTACATTGATTTCTTTTATCAAGGCCAGAGCTTACTTTTTAAGATATTTTGTTTCAAAGAATCTCTGTTTCTTTTATATAAACAAAATATCGTGGTCACATAATGACTTCCACTTTCAGTAAGCTAGGGACACATCTGGCTATAATTAATAGCATGATGCATTGTAAAAAGTGCACCATATACAAGGAGATCGTGACTTCCGAGGCTTGCTGCAGCCTGGGTACGGTTCAGACTACCCAGGGATTTACGGGGATCTCCTTCATTATAAATCTATAGTAACCAGGAATTGCGTCTCTTATATAAATGTTTATATTTTACATGAGGACTAAAAAAAAATATATATGTATAAGAATGGCAAAATGATAAGAATTAAGAGCACCATATACAGGGGGTGCACCCTAGCGATTGAAGAAAAAAACCCATTAGTCTACTAAAGAGAAGGAGCAGGAGTAGCGCTTCCACTTTTTGTCTTGTTGCTCACTCCTCAGCTTCTGTGACCCAAACCCTGCACAGTGACACATTGGTAAGAGACATACAGGGCTTTGTTGGAGCATCAGTGTCATAAAATGTATGTGAGCATACAGTAGATGTACCTCTCCCTATTTAACAAGGAGAAATTCAGAAGGGACATGAATACATGTTACCCTTGTTCCCAGCTAAATATTCCCTCATCACAACACATGTCCAGAGAATACTAGGATAATTTTTCGGCATTGGGTATAGGCGAGTGAGGGGATGATTTGGTGCCCCTGAGTGAAGTGGTTTACTACATACCCCTAGGTGACAAACACACACAAAGGAAAAATATATTTTATTTCTCTATCTGATACCGTTGACTATTCTGGAGCTGAATAGAAAGCCTGCTCTGCTGGGGGTACAAGGGGTGTGGTAATGTCATTGGGGGACGAGCAAGGAGGGGGAGGTCCACGACAGTGGGGAACCAGAAAGGAAATGATACAAAAGACAGTGGAGTACCATGAAGGAGAAGGGTCCTTGTGGACTGACAAGGGCCTGACAGGAAGGGGACTAAAGAGGCATAAGGGCAGGGGTACCAGGAAGTTTGTGGGGGACCCACATCTTCAAGATTATGAGGGGGATAAGTGGAAGGAGCACCCGCACTGTGGGAGAGCTAGGAGGGAGGAAGAAAAAGGACACATGCCACAAAGGAGGGAAGGAATGATGGCCCACCGCACCACAGAGGAGAACTGGTTAGGTATAGAGGTAAGGTTGTGTGTCTTCATGAGATGACAGCGGACAATGGAGAGAGGAAAGAGAGTGAGAGGGCCCGTGCTGCAGAAGGCATCTTTGGAGGAGGGCATTAAGTCTATGACAGCAGGAGAGGATGTAGAGAGTAGGAGGAGAGAAGTCCCAGAGCCAATGAAGAGGTCTAGAACTCCATTGAAAATTGAGGGAACGTGGCTGCAGGAGAGGACCAGGAAGGCGAGACACCTGTCAATGTCTATCAGTTAATGCCTTGATTAAAAAATGTGGGCCCCTCAGTGATGCAGAGTGCATAGCACACTGCATTCTATGACGCACATTTCTTATTCCACATAGTGAGCTCTTTGTGTAGCGAGGAGCGCAGAATCACACGAAAAGTAAAAAAGACAAAAAACAGAGATGGGCTTGTCTAGTACTGTTATGATATCAAAATTCACGTGCCCCCAAAAAATATCAGGCAGTGATAAACTTATTGGGTTAACTCCAGGGATTCTTCTGAATGGCTCCTTACTATCCACCCCTTCTCACTCAGGTATCTATGGAACAGAGCATCAACCCTCCCGGGGAGTGAAAATGAGCACACAACAGTGTAGATGGTTTTGGATTTATATAGAATAACCAAGATATATAAAACGTGAATGCTCAAATGTTAAAATATTTTTACAACTTGTTAAAAACAATGTGGAGGAGAGGGAGCTCCAACCGCAAACAACGCCGTCCCTCTGAGGTCAATCTCAACGCTGCTATGTCCAAACTCAATGCCGGTTTTCACTCAGTCTCATTCCTGGACTCGAGGTCACGGGGTCTCGTGATAGTTTGGCACATGTCATTCTCCTTCCTACTGTCTCAGAATACCAGGAACCGGCTGGATGCATTTCGCTGCTGCTTCGTCAGGAGCTGTGTCTTTAGTGTTCAAAGCGGACATCCTAAATACATCCTCTGATGTCACACATGGCGCTTTAATCATCAAATCATGCCTATATCACATGACCACCTCTCTGATCCATCCCATACAATGGACCGTGTAACTATATTTCTACCCCCGCCGACCAATTAACTTTTAATCAATAAACAAATATTATTATTCAATAGATATAGCCGCCATTTTATCATAACCGGACCCCCATGTGGTACATCAGAGGTGGTCAAACATCTTAACAATAGCGAATATGACTGCACAAATATTACATAATACACAGCAATAAAAATATACAAGATAAAAACATACAAAAAGGTACAATATAGGGATATTTAAAGTAATATCACAGTGTAACTATCTAAACCCATTACATCAATAAACCTAAAAGTAGCTTCTTGGTCTCACAATATAACAGATGGGCTACATTTAAGCCTGATATCCCATATGTTATATTGTTATATCTGTTATATTGATATTGCTTTCAATATTTTACACTATATTTCACGTTATTCTATTGTTGTTTTTTATCACTTTGAATATAATCATTGACTCTCAGCCAATAAGAAAGCAATCCAAGAAGGTGACTTTTTAAATCTCATACGAGGGAGTGCCAACAGGGTTAGTTCCAGGCAATTTTCCCAGTCTCATCACTGTGCCAGCCAAATCCCAAACAACTTGTTTGTTTAGATTCTTGAAGTCAGAAGGCACGGAGGCATCATATCAAAATTATAAGGAATGTAACAAAAATTGCAAAAGGGCAATCAAATTAGCAAAAATGGATAAGGAAAATAGGATTGCAATAGAAAGTAAGATCAACCCTAAAAAGTTCTTTAAGTACCTTAATAACAAACAAATTAGAAAATAAAATATAGGACCCTTTCAGTGTGAGATGGGCAGGCAGATTATTGGAGATAATCAAAAAAGGCAAAGGTATTAAACAAATTCTTTGCCTCTGTGTCTACCAGGGAAGAATCAATTGCAATAGTAGTGCCGCAAGAGGAAGTCACAACCTTTATATTAATGAACAATTGGTTAAAAGAGGAAGAAGTTCATAGGCGGCTTGATATAATTAAAGTAAATAAGGCACCTGGCCCCAATGGAATACATCCAAGAGTTCTTAAGGAGTTAAGTTCAGTAATAGCCAAACCATTACATTTAATATTCAACGACTCCATTTCCACAGGCTCAGTACCACCAGATTAGCGTAATGCAGATGTGGTGCTCATATTTAAAAAGGGAGCTAGATCACAACCGGGGAATTTCAGACCTGTAAGCCTGACTTCAATAGTAGGGAAGCTACATGAAGGTTTAATACGGGATAATATTCAGGAATACCGAATGGAAAACAAAATTATTAGTAATAGTCAGAATTGATTTATGAAGGATAGATCATGCCAAACTAACCTTATCTGTTTCTTTGAGGAGTTAAGTTGGAATTTAGACCAGCGTAATGCAGTTGATGTGGTCTACTTAGATTTTGCAAAGGCTTTTGATACGGTTCCACACAAGAGGTTAGTGTTTAAAATAAAGCAAATTGGACTCCATAAAAATATATGCCTCTGGATTGAAAACTGGCTGAAGGATAGACAAAAGAGAGTTGTCATAAATTGAACTTTTTCAGGTTGGGTTAAAGTTGTGAGTGGAGTACCTCAGGGATCGGTACTGGGACCCCTGCTTTGTAACTTGTTTATTAATGACCTTGAGCTTGGCATAGAGAGCAAAGTCTCCATCTTTGCTGATGACACTAAATTGTGTAAGGTAGTAGAATCAGAGCAGGATGTAATTTCTCTCCAGAAAAACTTGGAGAGACTGGACACTTGGGCAGATAAATTGCAGATGAGGTTTAATAGAGATATATGTAAGGTTATGCATTTGGGAAACAAGAATAAAGAGGCGACTTACAAATTAAATGGGTATATATTAGGGGAATCCTTGATGGAGAAGGATTTAGGAGTGCTTGTAGATAGCAGGCTTAGCAATAGTGCCCAAAGTCATGCAGTACCTGCAAAGGCAAACAAGATTGTATCTTGCATTAAACTGGCAATGGATGGAAGGGAAGTAAACATTATTATAATATGGAGTACAATTTAGGGCACCACTCCTTAGAAAAGTCATTATGGAACTAGAGAAAGTGCAGAGAAGAGCCACCAAATTAATAAAGGTGATGGACAATCTAATTTATGATGAGATGCTAGCTATATTAGATTTATTTACATTAGAAAAGAGGCGTCTAAGAGGGGATATGATAACTCTCTACAATACAAATATATTCGGGACAGTACAAGGAGCATTCAAAAGAACTATTCATCCCAAGGGCAATACAGAGGACACAGAGTCATCCCTTAAGGTTGGAGGAAAGGAGATTTCCCCAGAAACAAAGGAAAGGGTTCTTTACAGTAAGGGCCGTTAATTGTGGAATTCAATTACCCATGGAAACTGTGATGGCAGATACGATAGATTTGTTAAAAAAAAAAGGTTGGGCATCTTTTTAGAAAGAAAGGGTATACAGGGATATACAGGGATATTCCAAATAAGTAAACATGGGAAGAATGTTGATCCAGGGATTAATCCAATTGCCAATTCTTGGAGTCAGGAAGGAATTTATTTTTCCCCTTATGAGATATCATTGGATGATATTTCACGGGGGGGGGGTTGTTTGCCCTCCTCTGGATCAATAGTAAGTACGGATAAAGCATAAAGTATCTGCCGTCTCAATTTAGCATAGGTTTGTCACGGTTCTGCTCGCCACAAACCAGGGTCGGACCGCGTGGCTGAGGTAGGGTTGTAAAAGCACCGACCTGAGACCGCGCAGGCTGATCCGGATTGCGCAGTTCGTTGTCATACGTAGCAGGATCAGGAAAGAAGAAGACAGCGTCGTCGTTGTACAAGCCAGGGTCAGGACAGGAGACATCAGGATAAACATTGTTCAGGCAACAGTTCGGCAACAGGTAGTCAGGAGTGCCCCGCTTCAGCTTAGTAGCACGGAGTTGGCCTCTGCGCGAGCGACGACCATGGCCCATGGTACTGGTCACAGGAGATGGTAGGCAGACCAGAGTAGCACACCGCTTTGCTGCACGGGTGCACCAGTGCTACAGCGCAAGAGTCCTGAGCGGCTGGGGAATCCTCTGTAACAGTGCAGGAACCAGGACACGGCCTCTCTAGATTAGGGAAAGAGTAGGCCCCAGGAACCAGGAAGCTGTAGATACACAGGGAAACCTCCGCTTCAGTGCAGGAAACCAGGAGGCTGAAGGACGCAGGGACGAAACCTCTGCTTCAGCACAGGAGAACAGGAAGCTGAAGGACGCAGGACGGAACCTCCGCTTCAGCACAGGAGAACAAGCGGGAGCTTGAAGGAAGCTGAAGGACGCAGGGCGGAACCTCCGTATCAGCATAGGAGAACAAGCGGCTTGAAGGAAGCTGAAGGATGCAGGGCGGAACCTGGTATCAGCATAGGAGAACAAGCGGCTTGAAGGAAGCTGAAGGACGCAGGGCGGAACCTGGTATCAGCATAGGAGAACAAGCAAGAGCTTGTGGCAAAACAGTAGTGACATCCAGTTAGGACTATGCTCGGCAAGGAGCATTATGGGAAAGCAATACTTAAAGGCCAGCGGGCCAATCCCCGGCGGGGGTGTGAAGGTACTGCTCCAATGAGTGAATGCAAGTATAGGTTGCAGTGATATGCTGCACAGCTGCAGTAGATACCAGAGGGAGTGTGTATTGCTTTGGTGAGTGAATCCAGGCTGCAGCAAACATCAGGAGAGCTGTTCCAGAACTGCACCGGTCTGCAAGGTAAGGCAACCAGTAAACCGCGGAGCGGATTCCTTACAAGGTTAAACTTGATGGACGCATGTCTTTTTTCATGCTCATCAACTATGTAACTGTGTAACTTGTCAGATATTCAGCCGGGCGCTTTCATAGCACCTTGAAAAGAAAACATATCTGAGTAAAACCGAACGCCTGCTAACCATAATAATAAGTAAGACATTTAATAAATTAAAAAAATTGGACTGGGTAAATAGAATTGCTCCCCTAAAGAGTCCAGACATACTTTCTGAAATTGTCACTCTTTGTCAGTGCACCTATATGGATTGAGCTTTTTCTTATCAGATAAACAGTGAGTCTTTTTCAGGCGGTAATAAGAATGTGTGGTTCACAAAGGGGAGAAGCAGCAGCTGTTGAGTAAAGGGCGTTTGATGGGAAAAAGAGCTATGGTGATAAACGAAGACTTGAGAATAGAATGCAATGGTATTCTTGCTAATTTAAAACACTAATGAGAGCTTCTCTGCTGTCGTGCTGTGCTCTTAGGTTCCTCTATTGTGTTTATACAGTTCTTAGTTATAATACCTATTAAAAACACTAGTGATGTATAATTTTTTTCCAAAGCCTTTCTAAAGCATAACTTTTGTGTTAAAAGGACATGATCAATATAAATGAGTCATTTAACCTCCAGTGCTGAACCTGTAATGGATGTGTTCATGCAAGCACCAGGTATGAAGCTGTAAAACTTACGAGAGACGAGCAGTGACCAGATATCTGTTTACATAAAATTTCTCACTAAAGGCAAAATGTAGAAGAAAATATGTTACATGCTTATAAAGTATTATTGTATTAATGTAATTATCATTATAATTAGGTAAGGAAAATCAGACACATTATATACAATAAACAGGTTGAGCAAAGAATGGAGAGAAAAAAAACTACAAAACTATACATTTTAAAGTTTCCCGTGAGGTTTTGTGAAAGGAAGAAAATCATGGTTTGAAATTCTTACATTTTTAAAATTTTACATTTACTGTAAGTTGAACTCAGAGTTGAGCAGTTTGTGGATTCGGTGTTCGAGTGGAGCTCAGAGTTGAGCAGTTTGTGGATTCGGTGTTCGAGTGGAGCTCAGAGTTGAGCAGTTTGTGGATTTGGTGTCCGAGTGGAGCTCAGAGTTGAGCAGTTTGTGGATTCGGTGTTCGAGTGGAGCTCAGAGTTGAGCAGTTTGTGGATTCGGTGTTCGAGTGGAGCTCAGAGTTGAGCAGTTTGTGGATTCGGTGTTCGAGTGGAGCTCAGAGTTGAGCAGTTTGTGGATTCGGTGTCCGAGTGGAGCTCAGAGTTGAGCAGTTTGTGGATTTGGTGTTCGAGTGGAGCTCAGAGTTGAGCAGTTTGTGGATTTGGTGTTCGAGTGGAGCTCAGAGTTGAGCAGTTTGTTGATTCGATGTTCGAGTGGAGCTCAGAGTTGAGCAGTTTGTTGATTTGGTGTTCGAGTGGAGCTCAGAGTTGAGCAGTTCGTGGATGTGGTATTCTTGTGGAGTTCAGAGTTGAGCAGTTTGTGGATTCGATGTTCATGTGAAGTTCAGAGTTGAGCAGTTTGTGGATTCGGTGTTCGAGTGGAGCTCAGAGTTGAGCAGTTTGTGGATTCGGTGTTCGAGTGGAGCTCAGAGTTGAGCAGTTTGTGGATGTGGTATTCGAGTGGAGTTCAGAGTTGAGCAGTTTGTGGATTCGGTGTTCGAGTGGAGCTCAGAGTTGAGCAGTTTGTGGATTCGGTGTTCGAGTGGAGCTCAGAGTTGAGCAGTTTGTGGATTTGGTGTTCGAGTGGAGCTCAGAGTTGAGCAGTTTGTGGATTTGGTGTTCGAGTGGAGCTCAGAGATGAGCAGTTTGTTGATTCGGTGTTCGAGTGGAGCTCAGAGTTGAGCAGTTTGTTGATTCGGTGTTCGAGTGGAGCTCAGAGTTGAGCAGTTCGTGGATGTGGTATTCTTGTGGAGTTCAGAGTTGAGCAGTTTGTGGATTCGGTGTTCGAGTGGAGCTCAGAGTTGAGCAGTTTGTGGATTCGGTGTTCGAGTGGAGCTCAGAGTTGAGCAGTTTGTGGATTCGGTGTTCGAGTGGAGCTCAGAGTTGAGCAGTTTGTGGATTCGGTGTCCGAGTGGAGCTCAGAGTTGAGCAGTTTGTGGATTTGGTGTTCGAGTGGAGCTCAGAGTTGAGCAGTTTGTGGATTTGGTGTCCGAGTGGAGCTCAGAGTTGAGCAGTTTGTGGATTCGGTGTTCGAGTGGAGCTCAGAGTTGAGCAGTTTGTGGATTCGGTGTTCGAGTGGAGCTCAGAGTTGAGCAGTTTGTGGATTCGGTGTTCGAGTGGAGCTCAGAGTTGAGCAGTTTGTGGATTCGGTGTCCGAGTGGAGCTCAGAGTTGAGCAGTTTGTGGATTTGGTGTTCGAGTGGAGCTCAGAGTTGAGCAGTTTGTGGATTTGGTGTTCGAGTGGAGCTCAGAGTTGAGCAGTTTGTTGATTCGATGTTCGAGTGGAGCTCAGAGTTGAGCAGTTTGTTGATTTGGTGTTCGAGTGGAGCTCAGAGTTGAGCAGTTCGTGGATGTGGTATTCTTGTGGAGTTCAGAGTTGAGCAGTTTGTGGATTCGATGTTCATGTGAAGTTCAGAGTTGAGCAGTTTGTGGATTCGGTGTTCGAGTGGAGCTCAGAGTTGAGCAGTTTGTGGATTCGGTGTTCGAGTGGAGCTCAGAGTTGAGCAGTTTGTGGATGTGGTATTCGAGTGGAGTTCAGAGTTGAGCAGTTTGTGGATTCGGTGTTCGAGTGGAGCTCAGAGTTGAGCAGTTTGTGGATTCGGTGTTCGAGTGGAGCTCAGAGTTGAGCAGTTTGTGGATTTGGTGTTCGAGTGGAGCTCAGAGTTGAGCAGTTTGTGGATTTGGTGTTCGAGTGGAGCTCAGAGATGAGCAGTTTGTTGATTCGGTGTTCGAGTGGAGCTCAGAGTTGAGCAGTTTGTTGATTCGGTGTTCGAGTGGAGCTCAGAGTTGAGCAGTTCGTGGATGTGGTATTCTTGTGGAGTTCAGAGTTGAGCAGTTTGTGGATTCGATGTTCATGTGAAGTTCAGAGTTGAGCAGTTTGTGGATTCGGTGTTCGAGTGGAGCTCAGAGTTGAGCAGTTTGTGGATTTGGTGTTCGAGTGGAGCTCAGAGTTGAGCAGTTTGTGGATTCGGTGTTCGAGTGGAGTTCAGAGTTGAGCAGTTTGTGGATTCGGTGTTCGAGTGAAGCTCAGAGTTGAGAAGTTCGTGGATGTGGTATTCGAGTGGAGTTCAGAGTTGAGCAGTTTGTGGATTCGGTGTTCGAGTGGAGCTCAGAGTTGAGCAGTTTGTGGATTCGGTGTTCGAGTGGAGCTCAGAGTTGAGCAGTTTGTGGATTCGGTGTTCGAGTGGAGCTCAGAGTTGAGCAGTTTGTGGATTCGGTGTTCGAGTGGAGCTCAGAGTTGAGCAGTTTGTGGATTCGGTGTTCGAGTGGAGCTTGTTCTTACATTTAGTGTCTTTTTTTTTCTTCTTTTTTTATAAACTGGGCACTGTTGAGTTTGTAAATGAAAAAAATCCCAATCCTCTGTGAACAAGTCAAAAGAAATTGCAAACATATTAATTGTTTTTAATCATTTAAAAAAAAATACAAAAACAAAATGAATCGAGTTTTTGCAAGAACAGAAACACAACGATTTTTTTAGAACCAGAACCACAACCAAAACATGAAACATTTTTTTAACCAAAACACCAGTGGAAGTGCCCACAATTAAAAATAGAAATGAGCAAGAACAGTTTGTTGCCAAAGGAATTAAACTTGACTCTCCCTAAGTTGTTGTTTTACAATCAGCTGTTCTGCAGAACATTTGGAACATGTAATTTTTTTTGTCAACTTTACATTTTTTTGGGCCATTTATGTAAAAATATGATATATATTTTTTTTAACACTCAATTAGAAAGACTAAAAAATGGCAATTTATTTTGCTATGGGAATCTATACACCATTAACCCACATTCAGCACAATGACAACATATGACTTGTACCCAGATATTGCTCATTGTACTGTATGAGTTTCCAAGACGCCTTTTGTATCATCGTTTTATAGCAATGTAATAGTACTCTTGAAATTATATTTTTATACTCAATCTTTTATTACATAACAAGCATTTTGGGCCATAAGACACTTTATGGACCTTCCATTTGAATGGGCTTTAAGGTGTCTCTGGCGCCGGAAGGGAAGGTGTAATTGAATAGCACCCTTTAGTAAATATGGGCCGTTGTCTATACACTGGTCCTGTTTTTTTTTTTGTTTTGTTGTTCTTAATATTATGAATTAGAATCTTAACCTCAATTAGAGTGTGTTTAGGAATTTAGTAGGAGATTATATTATAAAAATTACCATCAACACCGAAAGGAAAAAAAAGGCAGGACATGTGATGAGAATTTATACGGATATGTTTTTACGTTTGCTACATACATGTAGGATGTTGGTAAAATCAAACATTGAAAATCACTGGAGCTTGAAAGAAAACATAAATGAATTTATGGGTACAGATGAGAAATTTGAGCAAGGAAGACTTCAGTATTAGTTGATACCTTTTTTATTTGGACTAACAATTGATATTATACGACAAGCTTTCGAGAGTTCTCCTCTCTTCCTCAGGTCAAGCAAAATATTTGAGGAAGGAAGAAGAATTCGTTTTTTATGTGATTGCCTCCATCAAATTCAAAGTTAATCCAAGGACAGGCGAAGCAGAGAACACAAATTTTAAAATTTCTTCTCAAGCCCATTTTTCGCGGCTACATCTTTGTCACTTGTGTACTGGTCACTTCAAATGTATTGATCATTTAAAAGTGGTGGCTATTTTTAAAAAAAAAAAAAAGCCTTTTTCAATGCCTGGCCTTGTATTAGAGGTAGCCGTGGTGATGATAGTACTGTACATTGATTGAATGTTTTGCATTTTCATTAAAAAAAATATATAAGCTGTAATTATTTTAAGAAAGAGACACCCTGGTTTCCGTCCATGTAAGTATATTAATTTCATGTGCTTGCTACATTTGTGTAAGTTACTAGTACCTTAAATTGGATTTTTACACAGGTGTTCTCAAAAAATGGAGCAACAAGTATATTTTTAACTAAAAACTGCTACTGTATGCATTGCAATCCTTGTGGTAGTTGAGGTATACTGTGTATGTATTTTGTTCTATACATTTGGCCATGCTCAGCAGCACTCCTTTTGAGATTATATATATTATACTGTATATATTATGATGTGGTTGGATTTGGGGTTTTGCGCTGGCTGGGACTGTGTGTTTATATATTTAGCTAACAGACTCCTGAGACCATCTTCTTATATACATAATTTTCAATATTTTCTTAAAGCCAGCATGGCTGAGCAGTATTTCTCTGTCCACACTGGAAGTTCAAACATCAAACCCCTTCTTACCACAAAAAAAAGCTGCATTCATATTTACTCCATATCATGATTATTGAATTCATTTATTGGGGCGGAGGGGGGGAAGGAAACATATCTTCAACAGATAGTAGTTACTGCATTAGAATGAGGTGGAAATTAATAGGCTTCAAATGTAGCTTGGTTTGTAATGATATACACTTTATGTCCGTTGTAAATCCTCTTATAATTACATTTTTTAAATGCATTAATTACAATACCTACTTGTTTTTTCTAGGTAGCTATCGATTTTACAGCATCGAATGGTGATCCTCGGAACAGCTGCTCTCTGCACTACATCCACCCCTACCAGCCCAATGAGTATCTAAAAGCTCTGGTTGCCGTCGGAGAGATTTGCCAAGACTATGACAGGTAAAAGACAGTGTTTGTGGCGTTCCGTTTCTCAGGGGATCCTATTATAAATCCCTCTGTAATTGTTTACTGCGTTCTAATGGCTGGTGTATAGTTTTTGTAATCATTTCCAAGAATCTTCATGCAACAAGATGTTTATCCCCTGAAGCACTTGAGCAATTGGTCCCTCACAACAGATTAACTCAGTTTGCACAAACAACACGCATCAAAACATACAGATGTAGTAAGATATACTGTTTTCGTGACCGTGACAAGGTGCGAGATTACACACGCATGAACAATTTGTTCACCGCGGTTCGTCCGCGTAACGGCCTTTTTCAAGCGGCAGAATTATTTGTGGGGTTATTTATGTAATTGCAATTCCCTATATGCCCATCATATGGCGCACTGAATATCTTTGCCTATGCCCGCACATGTGCTGTATCTTTGTATGAATGTACAATATGAATCCTGTATAATTCATTTATTGGAGACGGCAGATGTCGCACTGAATACAGTATCTTTACCCGTGCCAGTAACTTTGCACACGTTCCTTTACAAGATACAATGTATATAACAGACGACAGGGAAGCCCAATGCTACATCCAACATGACAGAAATACACAGTAAAATACTTATATATTCTCTTGAAATAGGGTCATTTAGTTTAACCCTTTGGCCAAAGCGTTGTAAGCTTGCGAGCCACGTCAAGGCAGACACCTGTTCGCAAGTCCTAACACTACCAGATAAAATACTAATATACCGCTATTAGGATTAAAATTCTCATTTACCTCTATTAGGAGGGAGAAAGACCACAGTGGGTCTATATCCAGCAGAATGAGGCACTTGCAAACTAGGGAAGTGGGGAGGGGCGGGCTTAAAACCTGGGAAGGGGGAACCACTAACCTCCACCAGCTGGAACAGCTAAGAATGGGTTAACAAAACACAGAACCCCAGTAAGCTCTTTTTGGGAACCCCTGAGCCCCCACAAAATATATATATATATGTATATGTGTCGAAATGGAGTGCTATTGAGCGTGGCATATGTATACAACAGACGACAAGGAAGCCCAATGCTACATCCAACATGACAGAAATACACAGTAAAATACTTATATATTCTCTTGAAATAGGGTCATTTAGTTTAACCCTTTGGCCAAAGCGTTGTAAGCTTGCGAGCCACGTCAAGGCAGACACCTGTTCGCAAGTCCTAACACTACCAGATAAAATACTAATATACCTCTAATGGTTGGTGTATAGTTTTTGTAATCATTTCCAAGAATCTTCATGCAACAAGATGTTTATCCCCTGAAGTACTTAAGCAATTGGTCCCTCACAACAGATTAACTCAGTTTGCACAAACAACAAGCATCAAAACATACAGATGTAGTAAGATATACTGTTTTCGTGACCGTGACAAGGTGCGAGATTACACACGCATGAACAATTTGTTCACCGCGGTTCGTCCGCGTAACAGCCTTTTTCAAGCGGCAGAATTATTTGTGGGGTTATTTATGTAATTGCAATTCACTATATGCCCGGCATATGGCGCACTGAATATCTTTGCCTATGCCCGCACATGTGCTGTATCTTTGTATGAATGTACAATATGAATCCTGTATAATTCATTTATTGGAGACGGCAGATGTCGCACTGAATACAGTATCTTTACCCGTGCCAATAACTTTGCACACGTTCCTTTACAAGATACAATGTAACAAGACAGAAAGAAATGTCTGTTTTGAGAGTTTTTCTATGTTCAATCTGACCTTGTAATGTAAACAAAAAGCTAGAAGATTATATTATTTCACAAACTCTTTGTTATTTATCTCTAAGATCTAATTCACAGTAATAAAAATGTCATACTTTAAAAAAATACTTAAGGTTTTTATGTGAATAATGGATGGGTTACATTTCATTTACATTAAAGACACACTAGCCCACTAGCACAGCTTATCGTTACTGCCGAGTACTGCGACTGACGCAAAACGCCATTTTTGCAGTAGTGCCGCAGTTTCAATCGTGGTGATGCAACATTCAAGTAAATATTGAGGATTTACACTTTGTTTTGCGCAGCACAAAAACGGTAAGTTTTATTGCATACTGTATGTACAAGGTAAGATATAGTAGATTCACAGCTTCAGTGTGTAGCCTGTATTTCAGTGCTGGTCCAGTGAACAGAGTTTCTTATGTAAGAAATGATCCCAGGAGGATTACACTATATTATAGAAACAAGACGAACTGATTGTTTTTACATCTGTACAGTATCTAATTGCCCACATATCGTTCCAACCAGGAAGTATGTACACACATATATATTTTTGCACAACAATTATTTCTGTATATATGCACATTATTTAAGTTATGGTGGCTGAGAAAGGCCTCCACCGTTAGCATACAGCCAGTAAAGAATATCACATTCACATGTCTTAGACAGGTCTGCAACCCTGCCTTCCACCCTTATCACCTAGCATACAGTGCTTCCACTGCAGCAAGGGATTCTGGGAAATGAACTGCAAATGGACAAACAATGTGTCACCTTTTGCCTGAAATCCATTTTTACATGGAACCCTTATAAGCAAATGCAGATCGTTCACATAGCTTTTAAGCACAGCATGGGATTAGATGCAAAGCCTGTCAAACCACTCACAGACAGCTGTTTCGACCTTTTGGTTCGCATCAGTGTGAGGTTGGTTGTACTGGCTGTGCCATTTTCAAGCTGGGTAGGCTTACCATACACATTATTTAAGTTATTCCTTGCTGCAGTGGAAGCACTGTATGCTAGGTGATAATGGTGAAAGGCAGGGTTGCAGACCTGTCTAAGGCTGCGTCCCGCTGTCTGCGCTGCACGTGTGTCTGCCAGGTTGGCAGCGCATGCAGCCAAGTTCCCCGGTCTGCAGTGAGCTGCAGGGGAAAAGACAGGGGGTGTGACGGGGGAGCGGCCATGACATCACTCGGCAGGTTCGCCCTCATTATGGCCTAGCGCTCCGTCTGATCTCAATTTTAATGTATGTCTGAAAAACTTGCAGCGCACCGCGGTGGCCGCCCCTCGCAGCGGGCCCGGCCCCATTGAGGAGCGGCTCTTGTAGCAGCCAGCGGGGACCATGCCTAAGACATGTGAATGTGCTCACAAGTGATATTCTTTATTGGATATGTATATGGCAGTTGTGATGGTACTGTAGGTTTAACGGTACTATGACAGCTCAAACAATTTACCATGCTAAAGTACAAAAGGTACTTGCCAAGATGTAAATAAGGCCGGCATAGCAAGTAAGGTCTCAACCCCCAAATATGGAACACACTAAAAAGCAATGGCTCTCGTTCTCTGGAGGCTGGATTGTCCCTGGGCTTGACAGCGTTCAGGAAGAAGACATCAAGGCTGAGGGAGCTACTGTAAGAATCCACGAAGGTTAAACAAAAGACGTCATTCAAACCTAAATCTGGCTACCTACAACTTCCGGACACTCTCCAGTGATGCAACGCTGCTAGAACTGGAAGACAAACTTGAAAAGATTAACTGGGATTGTAACAGGGCCAAGCCTGTTACCAACCGCTAGGACTGTTGAGTGTTAAACAACAAGGAGTTAATCCCTGCTTGGAGGAGGCAGGAGGATTAACGAGCCCTTCTGGGAGAATAAAAGTTTTAAAAGAGAGCGGCGTTCAGTCCACAGGGTTGCTGTTCCTGGACTACAGAGGGACACTGGGTCTCACGTGTGTTGCTGTGTTACTGTATGCGATGTATATGGACTTTTACTTGCTGTAAAAAAAAGAGTTGCTGAGAAAAGAGTTGTATTTTGAGTTTTTGAATAAAATCCTATGTTTACTTTTCCAAACGCAAGTCTCCTGTTGTTACCTCTGTGTGCATCACCTACAGGGATATTGTTGGCATTGGTGAAGTAAGAAGAAAAGATGAAGGCCTCATTGAGCTCAAAAGCGGACACCTATTATATTAAAGTGAAGTGGAGTAGCCTTCAACGTTAACAAGAGGTGGAAAAACAACATAGTGAAGAATGAAAGCTCATCGGAAAGATCAGCCAGAAATGTCATTCAGTTGACAAAGTGATACAGGCTTCAAATAATCCAATTGTATGCCCCAACATGAAGTCAAACAAACAATAAAATGGACGACTTCTACCATGAAATCAACAACTTAACAACAAAAGAAACTGTCACCTGAAGATCGTTATGGGAGATTTCAAAGCAGAGAATGGTGCTCAGCAGAAAGATAAAGCATCAGTTTGGTAAATGTGGTTCTCGTAACAGGAATGAACGTGGAAACACATTTGTAGAATTTGCAGAGTATGAAAACTTCATTATTATTAATTATGAAGCTTATAGCTGAACGTGCAGAAAAAACTGGAGGAATCGCTAACAAAACAAAAAAAGAAAATATCCGATGAGACAAAACAGTTACTGAGAAGACAACAAGAAATTAAGCATTCCCAAGACACAAGAACAAGAATTGAATATGTAGAGCTGTACAAGACAACCCGTAAATGTATAGCTAAAGACATAAGAAAATGAAACTGTGACATGTTTAAGAAGACTGTCAAAGTTAACAAAAGCTTAAAGAAAACGGAGCAGCGTCTTATGACTGGGGAAAATCAATTCATTGTACTCGAACAAGATGAAGGATCAATAATAAAAAGACTGTGCACTTATCATAAAGAGTTGAGGACATGTACATTAAATTATTACATTATTGTCACGCTTGTTCTCCCCACACAAGCGAGAGAAAGGAAAGGGACCCGATAGCGAGGTGGGGAAGCCGCAGGAGACACAAATGGGAGTGAGTTGCCGCGCAACTGGGGATCGGCGCACGTAGTCACGTGACTGCGCCGTACGCAGGATAATGCGCGACGCATCCAGAGGTGCAGTGCCTGGCTCAGAGACACGACTGATCCAGCTGCATGTGCGCACATGCTCTGACAGCAGAGCAGGAGTGCACGCGTTCTCAGGCACCAACGCGGGGGTTGTGGAAAGCCACAAGTAAGGAGCACAGGAGTCTGGAACGGGAACCAGGAACATGGAACAGGAACATGGAACTAGGAACATGAACATGGAAGGAGCCGGGGAGGTAGAGTCCAGAGCACAAGGTAACATCCACAAGGGAATTGCTTCTTGGAGAACGTCCAGCCTCCTTAAAGGCATAGTGCCAGAAACAGCAAGGTGCAGCGTAACTAAATATAACATAAGGGTTCTTAGTCTAATCCATTGGCCAAAGAATTATAAGCCTGCTACCACGTCAAGGTGAACCCTACTAAGCAGGTACCTACACTACCCGACGATAAACTAACCTCAGTAATATATGAGTGACTGGCCCAGTCTTCTGGAATCCAAAGGAGATGAGTAAAGGTCCCAAGGAGGTCCAGGCAGGAACAGCATGCAATGATAGTACTAGCAGGCACCAGGGCAGGCAGCAAATGACTAAAAGCAGAGAGAAAGTCAAAGAGAGGCTTACTTCCTGTCAGGAGGAAGAGGGCAGGATTTGCCAGGAAGCAAGATGGCGTTGTATGCCTCAGAATATTTAAAGACACAGGATCTTGACTTGCAGCTAGAGGGCGGCGATCAGGAGTAAACAGGTATGGAGAGAACACGCTGCAGGGGGCGTGTTCCGTGCATCGTTACAGTACCCCCCTCTTAAGGATCGAACGCCGAGCGATCCAACAAACTAAGGGGCAGTGATGCATAGGAAGATAAACTCGCAGCTAGAGGGCAGCGCCCGCCACACAGAATCAACGGGGAATCTTGACTCGCAGCTAGAGGGCGGCACACGCCATTCCGAGAGACAGGAAATCTTAACTCGCAGCTGGAGGGCGGCGCACGCCATATAGGGAGACATCAGGGAAACTAGGCACACAGGTAGAGAATACGCCACAAGAGGGTGTGAAACTTGACTCGCAGCTGGAGAGCGGCACACGCCGTCATGTGTATGCGCCAAGCGTGAGAGAATGCGTGACGCGACCGGGGGTGGCCGGGCTCCGTGGTACGAGTAGGGAACCGCGGGTGCGTGCATGCTCTATAAGGAGAACGGGAACTGAGATGCAGCAGGTAAGGAGGGAGCACGCCGCAGGGGGCATGTTCCCCAATTCCTTACAGTACCCCCCCTTCAGGATCGAACTCCAAGCAATCCTTACTAGACATGGGGGGACTATAGGATCTCCCAACGTTAAAGGGGTACAGGAACATGAACATGGAACAGGAGAGAAGGCGGGGCCACCTCTGTGGGTCCGTTTGTTTGGCCGAGCATAATGTCACGCTTGTGCTCCCCACACAAGCGAGAGAAAGGAAAGGGACCCGATAGCGAGGTGGGGAAGCCGCAGGAGACACGAATGGAAGTGAGTTGCCGCACAGCTGGGGATCGGCGCACATAGTCACGTGACCGCGCCGCGCGCAGGATAATGCGCGACGTGACCGGAGGTGCAGTGCCTGGCTCAGAGACACGCCTGATCCAGCTGCATGTGCGCGCATGCTCTGACAGCAGAGCAGGAGTGCGCACGTTCTCAGGCACCAACGCGGGGGTTGTGAAAAGCCACAAGTAAGGAGCACAGGAGTCTGGAACGGGAACCAGGAACTAGGAACATGAACATGGAAGGAGCTGGGAAGGTAGTGTACAGAGCACAAGGTAACATCCACAAGGGAATTGCTTCTTGGAGGACGTCCAGCCTCCTTAAAGGCATAGTGCCAGAAACAGCAAGGTGCAGCGAAACTAAATATAACATAAGGGTTCCTAGTCTAATCCATTGGCAAAGGAATTATAAGCCTGCTACCATGTCAAGGTGAACCCTACTAAGCAGGTACCTACACTACCCGACGGTAAACTAACCTCAGTAATATATGAGTGACGGTCTCAGTCTTCCGGAATCCAAAGGAGATGAGTAAAGGTCCCAAGGAGGTCCAGGCAGGAACAGCATGCAATGATAGTACTAGCAGGCACCAGGGCAGGCAGCAAATGACTAATAGCCAAGAGAAAGTCAAAGAGAGGCTTACTTCCTGTCAGGAGGAAGAGGGCAGGATTTGCCAGGAAGCAAGATGGCGTTGTATGCTTCAGAATCCTTAAAGACACAGGATCTTGACTCGCAGCTAGAGGGCGGCGATCAAAAGTAAACAGGTACGGAGAGAACACGCCGCAGGGGGCGTGTTCCGTGCATCGCTACAATTATTAAATCTATAGAGGCACAGGATACAGTGTGCAAATACTCCAAGGTTTATGCAAGAAAAAAGGGAAAATAATATAGTACAACACAACCAGTGGTAAATATTATTCAAGGAAAAAAACACTTTCTCCCACTCACATGGTGTGATATGAATACAGGAGGTATGAAAAACCTTGTCCAGATGGTACTGTAGCAGGATATTCAATGCTGTAGATATATAAGCAGTTGCAGATAAAGACCTTGTAGTCAAATACCAGATCCAGAACCAGACATCAAGTTCCTTTACTCAAAAACGAAAAAGCAGACCATACTACAGACATGAATTATATTCAAAAGAGCACAAAATAGAGAAATAATATAGTACTCACAAGCGCCGCTACAGTATATCATACGTGTTGTGACCACCCTGGGTCCAGGAGCCAGCACAGGGGACATGCACCTGTCAGTGTCCTTCTTCCGCACAGGAGTGATGACGGCACTTCCGGAAGCTAATATTGATTCATTTGGGGAAAGCACTTAAAGAGAAAGTGTCACCAAAGAGGTAGGGTTATGTCAAAGGGGCGTGCTAGGTAGAGATAGGCATTTATTTTTTTAATGCGAATTTGAATCCATCTCGGATGGGGCAGTTTCTTTGGTCCGCGGATTTCCACGTATCACTCTCAGAGAGGGAAATCTGCAATTACAATTTGCGGATTGTTAAAAAGATACGGACAGACGGAGGAGACCTTTCTAATTTTATTAGCAGTCGCCAGTTGTATATACAGTATATCCCCTCAAACGTCCCTCAAATAAATTGGGGCGATATGCCTGTACCTGAAAAAGGAGCACACCTAAGTGATATGCTAATGGCTATGCAAGGTATATTTAAATGAGTCCCGTCCCACACTTACTAAAAGGATTTACTAACAGCTAAGGTGATTAAGGGGTCAGTGGCCATTAGTTTGTTTTTTATTGTTATGTTGCTGCCACGGAGGACAGTGAGGAAAACGGAGAGGAAGATGAGGACGGCCTTCATCCTGGCAGGGGTAAGTGCAATTTTAATTTACTTTATGCTGGCTAAATAATGTTTTATTTTTAATGGGCAAATGAGCTATCATTCAAATCTGGATAATAGTAATCTTGCCCATTATTGTACTGTATGTGTTGAGGGGGGTTGTTGGGGGTAGAGGAGGTGGCTAGCAGAACATTTCTGATCATTGGTACATAGGTACTGATCGGATATTTACTAAAATACAGATACAGCTGCCGGTATTAGGCTACGACCCCAGTGCTCACAGCTGCATGCGCGCCTGGGCCTGGTGGCGCGTGCACAGATTACAGCCGTGATCTGCGGTCTGTAGGGGAGCGATGGAATGCACAGGGCACGGCCATGATGGGGGGCATGGCCATGGTGGGGGCACATCTGCCCTTCCATTGGCTGCCCGCCGAGCACGTGACTGCATCGACAAAAATTCTGGTCTTCCCTGCCGGCGAAACGCGCCATCGTGAGAGGGAAGCGTACACACATGGAGCTACTGGAGACCGTCTGACTAGAGGTGAGTGTCTGGGGACCTGGGGACCTGGGGACCTGGCCTTAGACTACTTGCCTGGGAAAATCTGTGGCTATCTTGCAGTAACTCGTGAGATAGTCCAGAGCAGGCTGAAATAGCACATCGGATTAACACCTGCATTTGAATGGGACTCCCAGCCCGGTAGGATTCACACCGCGTGAGTCTCATTCAAATAGAGGGACTGTGAGATAGCCACAGATTTTCCAAGGCAAGTGGTTTAATACTGGCAGCTGCGTCTGTATGCTGTTATTGCAAAAGTTCTGGCTGATTAAATTCTGCACTTTATAATTTACTCCTTTTGTAATGTTCTTCCCAACTGGAGCTTCTTTTTATGATGATGATGATGATGATGATGATGATGATGATGATTGTTGTTCATTTGTAAAGTGCCAACATAAGTAATGCAGGCCCTGCTTGTGAGAGCTTACAATCTAGAGGGAATGACTAGCAATGTTGAAACAAAAGGTAAAGTGGCTGCTCATTGTGGGACGGAGTAAGCCTCAGGGTGGAGTACAGTCCAGTCGTACAGCTGATCCCATTAAGATTTGAGGATGTGGATTTTAGGGGCTGTTAGTGTCCACTGCGGGTGGAGAGGGGGTAGATGTTAGGTTTGCCAGATAGGCTTCCTTGGAAAGGTGAGAGTTCAGTTTTTTTGTTTTTAATGTTTGAATGCTGGGGGAAGAGTCTGATAGTGCGTGGTAGAGAATTCCAGGGACATGGGGCAGCGCAGGAGAAGTCTTGAAAAAAATAAACAGCCTAACAGGCCAGTTACTGTATTTCATATATGGGATCACCAGATTAATATAATTAACACTTAAGTATGCAGATAATGTAGGACGTAATACAAATCTTTGAGTTGTGCAGCTCCAGAGGATACATGTTTGACATGTCTGGTTTAGGCTGTCCCTAGGTAGTATAGAGTTCATCTTTAATGTTTCAACTTGTTATAAAAAAATAAAAGCTTAAGAGTCAGTTGCAGGCCTTACTGTCAGTGACAGTTACAGCAGTTGCAGGCCTTACTGTCAGTGACAGTTACAGCAGTTGCAGGCCTTACTGTCAGTGACAGTTACAGCAGTTGGGGAATTACACGTGTTTTGCAGAGCAGCACGTGCTCGGATCTGTCACTGATAGGCGAAAGAAAACAATGCAAACCCTGACCTAAAAGGCAAAGAACCGCATGAGAAAGACAACAGTGGGTTTCAATGTATGTTCTGTGGAACCCTTGGTTTCTGTGAGAGGTCACAAGAGTTTCCATGTGAAAAATGTTAGAACATTTTACTCTTCAAGGCACAAACATTGCATTTTCGTGAAATATTTTTTTCAATTAAGTCATTCTAGATTATTAAATGTTCTCAATCAGGGGTGTCCAGTTCCAGGTATCATGGTCCACCAACAGGTCAGGATTTCAGGATATCTCTGCTTCAGCATAGGTGGCTCAATCAGTGGCTCAGTCGTTACCACTGAGCCACTGATTGAGCCACCTGTGCTGAAGCAGGGATATCCTAAATTGTATTTAACCAGGGCTCCCAAAAAAATGTACTTGCATGCACCTGTTCTGTCACCACGGGGGCCATTTGCAGGAATGACTGCAACTCCTGTAGAGCCTCTTCGAAACAGAGCTGTCCCTTAGCCCTCTGCTTCCCAAAGTCGTTCCCCACAATACCTTATATAGCGCTATGCAGGGCATTATAAGGTGCCACTTTCGGAAGCAGGGTGGTTATTGATGGCTCTGCTTCCTAAAAGGTTTTTCAACAGCCACAGTCTTTTAGCTGCACAAGTAACCCTAATTTCCCCCCGCGATGGACGTAGGTTCTGAGTCCTGTTTATAACATAAAACGATATACATTTATTTAAGAACATTAAACATTACCACAGCAACATAGTATTTTCATACATAGGATAATTAGGCTGGTGTTCGACACAGTCACAACTCATTTTTAAGGGGCTCCCACAAAGACTCAATACATTTACGGGCTTTGCAGGTTTTAAAAGGTGGAACCCCACGTGTGTACAAGATAATGGGGAGGGTTTTCGTTGCCCATGACAAATTCCAGCTGTAGTTGTTTGACTTTCAATATCTGCTCCATCAATTGAAATGTTCTGCACTGCTTTCACGTTCACTCATACACTGCGGTGGGAAATCAATCTGCAAGTTAAGAGGAAAAAAAAACAAAAACAGCAGGTTTCTTGGTCCTAAGAAAGTATAAAAGAAGTCCTCTCCCCAGCCCCGGACATGAGACACACATTTCTTAAAACAAAGCAAAGTGTCGCTGTGCATGGATGTGTATGAATTTTGACAATCTTGATCAAACTTTTCTTGTTCACACATGACAGAGCACCTTCCTTGTGGAAATAAAGGCTCCCACAGTTATAGGTTAAAACACACTACAGTACCTGTACTTTTTTTTATATAGGATATTATGGCAATTTGATGTGGCAGATCTTGTAAACGTATGTTTCTTCCTGTACGGCACATACTGATTTGATAGTTGTCCTAACGGCAGGAATAAAAAGAGGAAATCATGTAATTATAGACCAAAAGTTAACACTGGTGTTTTATCTAAATATGTATTGACTTTCACTTGTACATAAGGCTATTGCTCTATAAAATATTGTAGGCTGCCCCACAAAAGGTTTAATATTTAAAAAAAGGTTTAATATAAAAAGTTACCAATCCTATTAAGAATAATACAGTAAATAATGATGCTGTAAAGAATAACAGCATGGCAGCAGTTAAAACAGTTATGTGCCCTACATAACACAGGTACTACCAGGCTGTTTTTACTAAGCGATGCTACTTTAGAACAAACGTTAAATATTAAATGAATAATAAAATATACCGGCTGTATGTCCTGAAAATAATTATATATTTAGTATTCTTCTTTTAAACATAGGTTTTGACTGATGTATTGCATTTTTTACATTAATAATATTGCAGGCGGTCCTCGGTTATCCACCGGAATCCGTTCTGGAAGTAGTGTTGGATAGTGAAACCGTTGTAAAGTGAGTCCCATGTTAATCAGTGGCGGTGAGCGGCGGATAACGCATTCAGGTGTCAGAAAATGGCCCCATAGGGTTGCATTGTAAAGCGTCGGATATGCCATTCGTTGTACAGTGAAATGACGGATAGCGAGAACCGCCTGTATTATGCAACTGAACATATATGTTGTTCAAGTGTGTTGTCAGCACACATATATCATCAATATAAAAAGCTTTTAAAAAGTAGTGTATACAGCTTCCCGACATATAATATAAGCGAGTGTCTGGAGTTCTGCAGGAAATCCATAAAGCCCACATACTATTGTTCATTTGTATTTCCTTCATGTGATGCAGTCACTTCCATTTTATTCCACTAGAGAGCAGTACCTGCAGCTCGGCGACCTCTCCTCCCACATCTATTATTTTCTTCTTTTCCTCCACTGTTTAATTACAAACTTGAACTGGGTCCTGGATTTTTCTAAAAGAAATGTGCAAAATGCTAAAGCGAAGGCTGTTTGCTGACTCCCATTTTTGAAAATGAGTACTTTTCAATTTATTGCTGCAAATATTCACAAAATGTACAAAATGCCCAAATTTCACCGGTATATTCGCCAACATTTGTTTACCATTTTTGCAACATATTCACAAAAGTTGGTATCACGCGGCTCTTTATGTAAGATATTTGCAGTTGGTGATATATGGCGATGTTTCATGTCTTTGACATTTTTTTGCTTATTGCGCATGTCTACATTTTGATAAATTCACTAAGTTGCGGGAAGTTTTCACCCATGTTTAGCAGAGAGCTGTCAAGTGTCGCTTATTTTCTGTTCGTCTCAGTGAGTTGGAGCCAATCTCACTGATTGAGTTTAGCACCTGCAGTATACACTGGCGACACACTTTATCGCAGTGCGGCCAGATCCGCAAGCCGGGAGATTTCCCGGCTTGCTAGTGGCCGCCCCTCGGCGGATGACGCGCGGTCACGCGTCTTCGGGAGCCTGCGCCCCCTGCACGCGCGTCCAGGGCTCCCCGAGGGAGCCCTGGTGTCCCGCGATCGCGGGACAGCGGCAGGGGGTTCCGGGGGACCCGGCGGACCCGGCAGCGGTAGGGAGAGCGCCCCGATCGGAGGGCGCTCTTCCGCTGCTTCGGCGCGCGCCCGTCACACTCGGGCGCGCGCCAGGCTACTGCTGCGGCACAGAACGGGCAAATGCTCGAATAAACTGTGCCGCAGCAGTAGCATCGGCTGTGTAGCACACTTGTGGAGTCTCCCTGATTGAGTTTAGCATCGGCAGTGTAGCATCGGCAGTGTAGTATCGGCAGTGTAGCATCGGCAGTGTAGCATCGGCAGTGTAGCATCGGCAGTATAGCATCGGCAGTGTAGCACACTTGTGGGGTCTCACTTTTCCATTAGAATGCAATTTGTTGTTAAATATCCTTTACATCTCACTAATTCTGGTCCATAGAAGTCGACATCTCTGCGGTCTGGGTCTCTCGCAAAGCAGTCAAAGCTGGAACATGTAGATGTGTGGGTCTCCAACTCATGACCGTTCCATTCTTTAACCTGTTACTGAAACAGAAATGAATGTACTGTATTGTATTTTACAACACATCTTATTGTCATTTTATATTCATAGTTGTAAAATTAGGAAACGTGAATATTCTCTTTCTCTTCTATTGAAAGGAACACGATTATATGATATAAAAAAGTAACTTCAGATACTTAAAGCCCTTTTTGAGTCCCTTTTTGTAACGTATGATAACCATTTTCCATCAATAATAATGGCATTTAAATAACTGGTAATGGTTTTTGCAATTTAGTGAATAGACTTCTATATTTCCAAAGTTTCAGAATGATTGAGGGAGACCCACGACGTGTGAATGTGTGAAGTGATTTGAGTCCCATTGAGAGGAAAGAGCTATATACAGTAATATTATTATAGCATTGCTTTTATGTAGTATTATTCATTGTTAATATTATTAATTCATAGTAATATTATTATTGTAGCTTTAATTATGCACAATTCAATGTCATATTGGTCCGACTCCTGGATAAGTGTGGATTCAGTAGGTGTAGTTTGTGATACTTTTTAATAGACAAACATGAGAGCTGTTCATAGATTAAGTTACAGTTTCCAGAGCTTTCAAACTGTTGTTCTGCACCTCCAAAAGGTTTTAGTTGCAGTCACTCTTGTGCCCATTACATTTCTCAATTAAACAATACATTGAAAGCTCACAAGTTAGAAAATTGAATAATTCCATCAATTACAAACAACAAACCACTTACAGTTTATGTGAATCAATTGAGCTTCAAGAAAGCAGCTTGACATCTTCCCTGTTACACAACTTCCACTGGGCATCTTGTGTCTACTTCTTAAGTAAATGTGACCCCATTGCATTTCTGTACGTGGGAATCGAGAACACTACAATATATCTTTGCTCTTTTACCACTTAACTCCCCGTGGGCACCAACCTCCCTCCCTTCCATTATAGCCACATACTGTATAAGAAAACTTAGCATGCATTCAACCTAATATACAGTTGTTGCTTAAGTTTCTCTTCTGCTCAGCAATGACTTTTATTTGACGGATGCTCAGCAGGTTTATTGCAATGCTCATAGGTGGGCTTCCTCTGCCTGCGATTTGCTGGGAGAGCTTGTCTACGGGAACCAATAGTCACAAGAAAGTTGCATTGGACTACATCTGTGTGAGGCACAGTATGTAATTCAGAATACACTAAGGGGTAAGTTCTATACAGTCAGAAAGTGTCTGCTCTGACACCCCCATTCACTTCAACGGGAATTTTCATCTGAAGATGGCCCGTACGGCCGCTTTGGACTACCGTATATTGAATTTACCCCTAAATGTTAGCAGGCTCCTTACCCATTTTATACAGTATAATGAGTAGGGGCAATGCAAAAAGCAAATAGAAAACCTTCTACAGTGAAACTACATATTACATAACAATATTATGTATATTCACAAATAAAGTCATGTAATTGCTGTGTTTGCTTAATTGGCATGCAAATTTGGAAGACTAAAGCAATAATATTTTACAAAAAAAAAAAACCATATATGAATTAAATATGGAGCTTTTGCCCCAAGAATTTAAAGAAAGGTGTCAAAAACATTACTAAATTATGAGAATAGCCAGGACTGATTAACATACTGTAAATATAAACACTGAGGAAATTCTACTTGACAGAACATGCATTTCTTTAAGGTGCTTTGACAGGCTGAGCTATCAATAAAAACTCAGGCTGTATACAGTTTTCATATTTACAGCCAAGATAATTGCTTTTGTTATAGATAAGTGCTCATACTGTAAGTATTTGATTAGGTACTAGATTCTGATAATTGCATATTACAGATGCTGTGATCTCTGCTTATAACAATATTGAGCTGACAAAGAACTTGACACTTTGGTATTATTTTGCCCTCCACCGAGGGATCACATTTTCAAACCGGACCGGGAATTATTGATTAGGAAGCAATGCCTGCATTGGCAGACATTAAAATATGTCAAGGTCAGACAACTAGTCCTCGCTGTTGCAGTGACATTCTGTACAAATCCTATCAAAATGCTCCAACTGCAGAGTCTGTCAGTGATAGAACCAGGAGAAATTGGATACAGCACAGGATGCTATGAGACAGACTAAAGCTTTGGGAGACATCCAGTCTATTTGAGAGAGTTGTAATAGCAATCATATAGACAAAAGCATCATATTTACAATTCCACATACCCATACTGTAATCTTACGGTCCCGCAGGCATATACTTAAATAGATTGTAAGCTCTTCGGAGCAGGGACGCCTCTTCTGAAATGTTACTTTTATGTCTGAAAGGCTTATTCCCATGATCTGTTATTTGTATTATTTGTTATTTATATGATTGTCACGTGTATTACTACAGTGAAGCGCTATGTACATTAATGGCGCTATATAAATAAATACATACATACATAATGTTAACCCAGTGTTAGTCCTAGAAATAAAAAGACATCAGAGCATGAAATGCTCAAGGAATCCGGCGCTCAAGAGTCTCTCACAAGTAAAGAAATAAGACAGAAGTTCCGCTGTATAATCATAGAGTAGTCCCTCAGTGGGTGATAGTACTCACGGCTTTGTAATGGGCTGCTGGAGAGGGGGAAGCCTGGTGTGGAAAATCGGGTAGATATCTGCACGCTTGTATCAGGGAGTAGACCTCGACTGGCACATCTCTCACGGCACTGTTGATGTCGAGTGTGGAATCCACTTCTCCCGCGTTGCTTCTCTCTGCTCGGCAGCGGCTCTCACAGCTCCGCGTCACCGCCTGTAGTGATTCCCGCCGGGACCCTCAGACCTCTCCGCCCAAACCGCGTGACGTCATCTCTTTCATGTAGATAGTAAAAATGTATGGTGGCCTGTAGCTTCCAAATTTAAACAGCATAATGGATCTTCTGCTCAGCGTGCTCCCTGGTATCTAGACCCAGTATGTGAAGAACTCCCCAGCAGGGACAAACCGGTGCACAGCATTGATGAATAATCAGAAGGATTTATTAAATTAAAAAATGGACAAAAAAGAAAGCACTGATACAGTAACTCTAACGCGTTTCACACGCAGGGTGCTTTATCAAAGAGTGCTCTTTGATAAAGCACCGTGCGTGTGAAACGCGTTAGAGTGACTGTATCAGTGCTTTCTTTTTTGTCCATGTTTTTTATTTAATAAATCCTTCTGATTATTCATCTATTCATCAATGCTGTGCACCGGTTTGTCCCCTGCTGGGGAGTTCTTCACATAGTCCTTGAAATAGCATATGGTTAAGTTTTCCTGGACAAGAGCGAGAGAGCAAGAGAGGGAGAGCGAGAGGGAAGGAGTTAATTTACTAGAGGATCAAGTTACCTGGGATATATGCAAAGAATATTTAAATGATTGAAATTCGTATATATATATCAGGCGTGTTCCTTTTTGTTCACAAGTATCTCTCTATGTATTGTGTGAAGGTGTTTGTGGGGAGGAATATAACTAACGTGGGACTCTAGTAAATGAGGACTTTTTCTCTGTTTACCTCACCCATATTTCAGGGTGTGGAAGTTTAGGTAAGACAAGCTATTTGAAGCTAATGCAAGGCAGTGCTAATTTAATGATGTTAAGTCTATGCTAATGATATGTTATTAGTTTAAGTAACCTGACGTTAATTGACCTGATTTAACTGTATTTGGCCCGTAGGATTTTTTTTGCCTCTTTGGAGGTTGTAACACAGAGGCTGAGAGCAGAAGACTAGAGCATATATTTCCATTCCATTCATGTTTATATACAAAATAAAGCAAAGTATACTATGGCTCTGTCTGGTCGAACAGCAATCTTAATATATAAAATCGAAAGGTTGGTACTAGCTGCGGTGAATCTGATTGGTCCTCAGCCTCTGGCCAATCAGATTGATGGCTCTATGATGTCACCTGGCTCTATGACGTCACCCAAATCTCTCTCTCCCTCTCCCTCCCCCCCCACCGGCTCCCAGACGGAGGGGAAGCGTGGCGCGGCCCTCCTGCCCCAGCCGCCAACGCTCACTTCCCTCCCTCCCCGGCGGGGGGACAGGCAGTGGGCAGGCAGCCTCTGGAAGGACCCCCTTCCTCCTGCAGCTGCCCCCGGTAAGATGGCGGCGCACAGCGGACAGGCGGGGGGTGGTATTCAGTCAGGAGAGAGGGGGGGGAGTTAGTCAGGAGAGAGGGGGGGAGGGAGTCAGGAGAGAGTGTGGGGGAGTCAGGAGAGAGGGGGGGGAGAGAGGGAGTCAGGAGAGAGGTGGGGGAGAGAGGGAGTCAGGAGAGAGGGGGGGGGAGTCAGGAGAGAAGGGGGGAAGCCTGAACAGCTGTGAAGAGGGGGGAAGGGAGTTGAGAGGGTGGATGGGGGAGGCAGAACATTACATCACGGGCAAGGCCGGGTATATCAGCTAGTACTGTATATAAATGAGTTCTAGTGAATGCTGAAAAACTGTAGATTTGTCATACCTCTCAAT
Organism: Ascaphus truei; assembly: GCF_040206685.1. NCBI lineage: Eukaryota > Metazoa > Chordata > Amphibia > Anura > Ascaphidae > Ascaphus > Ascaphus truei. The sequence continues at coordinate 376,302,357 of NC_134484.1, read as the reverse complement.
TGATCCAAAGAGAGTTGTTCATAAATGAAATTACAGCGTACAGTGTCACTGTGTGTATGTGAGTGACTGTGTATGTGTCTGAGTGACTGTATGTGTTTCTGTGAGTGACTGTGTATGTGAGTGACTGTATGTGTGTGTCCTGGAACATGTAGGTATTTTTCCCTGTTCTGAGGCTGCTATATCACTCCTCAGTATTACCGGTATGTTGTTACAAATGTAACTGTTTCCCTTGGCTTCTGAGCCAGTTGCCTTGGCAAATCCACTCTGCTCCTATGTGAGTTGGTCTGCCCCTCCTCCCCCTGCTAGTTGGAACTGCCCTTGCTTATGTAGCCCTTTTTCTGACGCTTCCCAAAGAGACTACTGGTCACTGCATACAAACTGCGGCTCCAGGAGATCTGAGCCTCCGCTAGCTGGGAGCCTGGGGTAACACTTATACACTTACTTAGCACAGCGCCTCCACTTACCCAGGATCCCCGTGATGTAAGATTCCCCTGGGCAAGAAACATACAACACCTTATGATTGTAACTGGTTTTACTATAATAATGCACGGTAGCAATAACACAACATATACACTTATACTCTAACGGTATAACCTTAGTGGCTAACCCACTCATCAGGAGTAACGTCTCCGTCCCCTCACCGCGTGCCCCACACACCGTGTCCATGTATAGTACTATTGGTATAGGCTCAGTTCTTTAGCCACTCGCTCAGTGTCCCTAAAGGATCAGCGCCTGTTGACCGGTGTTGGTGCACTTGATGTAATAATACCTTCCGGTCACGGCGGTGACCGGCAACAACTTCACAAAGGGTCAGACGCTTCCAACACGTAGCCTCCAGATATCACGGTGTCCAGCCGTCTGGTCCCAGATGACTGCAACCACCGCAACTCTGTGCTTTGTCCCTAACTGGTACTCAGTAAGGGTGATGCTCGCTACCACTGTAGGCCGTCCCTGTAGCACAGCAACCTATGGTGACTTCAGGGAATACTCCTAGGGCCTGCGGGGTATAACTGTCCTATGCAGGCGGGTCACTGACCCCCTGCACCCACACTACCTCTCCCTTCTCCTTCCGGATCCCCTCTCACTAATTTAACCTTAATCCCTGCAGCAACCCCACTGCACTCACACTGTACCTGCAGCTACACTGCACTCACACACCGTGCCTTCTTGTCAGCGCTCACAGCACTGACAGCCGTGAAACTGACAAGCTTGCACACTCACCCACACCTAAGGGCAGGGTCCCTAACCTAGGGGCCATCCCTCAGTACCTACCCACTACCCTGGTGGGGATTGGGGCCTGCCTGGGGCCTGGGGATAACCTTACCTGGTGCAGGAGCCACTTGCTCCTTACACCCTTCCTCCTCCTTCCTGCTCCCAGCTCCAACTGCCTTGCTCCAAAGCCCGTGAAATGTATCTATCTGCTCTCCCAGTAACCTTGCGCTCCTATTGGCCACTGGGAAGCACCTGGTGTACTTTACCCTAAGCCTCATGGGAACTGTAGTCCTGTGTAGGCTGCCTTTTCATTGGGGCCGCGTGCGCACCTGCCCTGCGCATGCGCGAATCCCTAATGGCTGCCGCAACTCTCTTGCTGTTACCGCGCATGCGCGATCACGGCGCATGCGCGCGCATCGGCAATGGCGGCCCCCGTTAGCCGGGTGCGCCGCCGGGGCTCCCAGGACTTGGAGCTCTCCCTGCTCCGGCCCCCACCTACACGTTCTGCCGGCGGGTTCGTCGCTGCCTCCGGCGGCACCCGCGATCGCTCGGCACTTACGAAGGGGGGTCTCTGGGGGCGAAATAAGACCGGGGCTACACTTATTTCCTGCTTTTGGAACAAGCAGCCTTGTGAGTAACAACCCTCATCATTGTTCCCCCAGAACAAGGCATTGATTTGTTTTTACCTTTCTGTCACAAATGTTGCCCCCAAGTTATTCTATGTTTCCTGTATACCCCCTCCAATAAAGTTACAGAAAATAGAAGGAATGTGTGCATTTAAAGAGGATGAGTTTAACTGCCTGATCCTATATTAGCTACAGTGAGCCTGTGCCAGAACAGTGTGTATGTGTGTACGAGTGACTGTGTGTATGCGTGTCAGTGAGTGACTGTGTGTCTGAGTGACTGTGTGTCTGAGTGACTGTATGTATGTGTGTCTGAGTGACTGTGTGTATGCGTGTCAATGAGTGACTGTGTGTCTGAGTGACTGTATGTATGTGTCTGAGTGACTGTGTGTATGTGTGTCTGTGAGTGATTGTGTGTCTGTGTCTGAGTAACTGTGTATGTGTGTTTGTGAGTGACTGTCTACAGTATGCGATTCTGTGAGAGAGTGTGTGTCTGAGTGACTTTGTATGTGTGTCAATGAGCGACTGTGTATGTGTGTCTATGAGTAACTGTTTTTTTTTTAGTGTTTCAAAAACTCCTTGGTGAAAAACTGGGTAGCACCAAAGCAAAATCTAATTCTTATAATGGGATTTTTTTCTTTAATGCATTGGGTGCTTTCCCCCCCCTCCCTAGTTTTCATAAAAACACCCCAAACAGATGTAGCTATTCTTATTGCTCCCCTCCACTGCTTACTACTACAGTGCCGCAAAAGTGAGGCTGTGGCACTGGAGACAGTGTCGGCCTCGATGGCGCTGTGGGAAGGTCCATGTTTCCGAATGACACTCCCTGCAGCATTAACCCTCCAGTGCCGCAACCACTGAGGTTTGCAGACCTCGGCTGGTAGCTTCACCGAAGACAGGTGACCTACATCAGTATGTCTTTTCGCCCAAACTAAAATTGAGTCGGCGTGAGATGTGGGGGAGCCCCATTGTGCCGTGAGACAGTGGTGCGCAAACTGGGGAGCACGTCCCCTTGGGGGGACACAAGATTATTTACGGGGGGCGCACGCTGCGTGCGGGGAAACCTGGGGGCGGGCACAGCTGTGCACAGACGGCCAAGAAGCAGCTCCGTGCTGCTTCTCTGTGGCTTGCTGCGGGGACGGGGCTTCTCCGTGCTGTGCTTCTCTGTGCTTTCTGCCTGCAGCAGGGGCGGGGCCTTGCTGCGGGGGTGGGGCTTTCCTTCCCTGCACACAGACAAGACCTCCTCCTCCTGTGTTACCTGCCCCAGTTTTGAGCAGCATGGGGGACAGGAGCATGCTTACAGTAGTACTTCCTCCCCCAGGTGAAATTGTGTGACTTATGATTGTGTGTTGTTTCGTCTTATGAGTGTGTGTGTGTTTTGTCTGTGTTGGTTGTGATATTGTGTGTGTGTTGTCTGTGTTTGTTGTGAGTGTGTGTGTTGTGTGTGTGTGTTGGTTGTGATTGAGTGTGTGTCTGTGTTGTGATTGTGTGTGTGTGTTGTCTGTGTTGGTTGCAATTGATTGTGTGTTGTCTGGATTGTGTATGTTGTGATTGTGTGTGCATGGATTGTGTGTGTTGTCTGTGTTGGTTGTGATTGAGTGTGTTTGTGTGTGTTGTGATTGAGTATGTGTGCTGTATCTGTGTTGTGATTGTGTGTCTGTGGTGATTGAATGCAGCGGTGCGCAAACTGGAGGGTGTACGCTCTCCAAAGCTTGGCGCTTGTGGAGACAAACAAATTTGACTTTGAAGCGCGCTCAGCAGCAGTCAATGCACACACATACACACACACAAAAATAGCCCCGATCCACGCCCCCCCCATGCTCGTGCTTGCAAAATTATGCAGGACACCCAGTGCTCATGCTTGGAGAGTTGGTGATGTCACCGCTCTCAGCGGCAGCGTGGACATAGCCTAATTTTGCAAGCGCGAGCTGTTGAAATAAGTATTTAGACATATTTGTATTTACATTGTATACCGTTTATTAAAGTTTTTTTTTTTTCATGTGATTTTGATTACATCAGGCAGGGAGGGCCCGAGATATTTCATGGATGAAAAGGGGGGCTCGGCATAAAAAGTTTGCTCACCCCTGCCTTAAGAAATGAGCCCCAAAATGTATTGAGCTGGGAATGGTTTCAGTACATACTTAAATGAACAAATGACTGAAATCTTCTGGTAATATGAAACCCTTTGCAAAACAGCAGAAAAAGACTTCTTTCCCTGAAAACTAAACAGAAAGGATTAGCATTTGTCAGTTCCAACAAATTCATTTTCTCTAGTTCAATCAATATTTCCACTTGCCAGGGGAACAGGTCTTACTAACTAGATGTGAAACCTAATTGCATACATAAGTCCTTTACAGTCAGCATGTTCTAGGTCCCCAAAGATTGCAGAGAAACGTTTAAAAAAAAACAACAACATTTGTATCTGAGTAATTAGAACCAATTCAAATATGTTGGGATCAGCATTGGAAAGGACGACATTAACACGACTGCTACACAGTACTGTAGTTGTAAAAACAAGCTGTTTAGTGCTCCTTCCTGCTTTTCAGATCATTTTAACCCTTCACTGTCAGGTGCAATGCACAAGATGCACTCTGCATTTCCTTCTGGCAGCAAAGTGATTAAAGGTGCCACAATGTATTTTTCGAAGTATTCCTGCAAGTCCCTTCTAAACTCCTTTAGTCTTTCTAAAAAAAATCTCTGCTGCCTGGAACAAAACAGCATCGCAGAATAGAATACATCAGATACATCTTTAATGGCCCTGCCTTACCATGGGAGGAAGAGCTAGTAAACAGAGTAGATGGTTGTAGCAGGGAATTCTGGGAGGGAAAACAGCAACTTAATTGGGGCGAAGCGTTCCATGTGCTAAAAAAAATATAATCTGTGTTGCTTTGCACAAGCAACATATTTGTATGAAGTTTGTTAACCTTGTTTCTTGCATTTAGAGTAGATTTTTTATGAGCAGAGGTTAATACTACCTAAACCTGGCATATAAACTAGGGACATTCTTTTGCCAAATATTGGTGTTTGGACACATGAAATACATTTGTTGCATTAGTAACCCTGAGGGTAGACTTAGGCCGTGATTATACTAGAAATCGCGTGCGATTGCGCACAGCTTCAAAACAAAGCAATACAGTGCAATGAAAGCGCACATACCAATCGCGACGGTAGCGCCGCGGCGTGCTGCAAATCTTCTGTCTCGAAGAGATTTGTTTTTTCACAGGCGACAGCCGCATAACGTGATTTGCACAGCCAATCACAGTGCATCTTAAACAAACCAATCACACACACACACACACACACAGAGAAATGATCTGGCCATGTCTCCCTGCAGTAGTGCTACAAATCGCTTCTGCATGTGCCCATGTAGTGCCGCTACGATGACATCACCGGATCACTCTGCAGTTTCTGGTATAATTGAGGCCTTATGATGTTCAGGGTTTGTCAAATGGATTTTGCTCGTTCTCTAGGGGAGATGATATACACTGCCCCGAACGTGATCAGAACAGAAGTGGAGGGGGCTCCACTTCCGCATCACTGATGGCTGGTCGCCGTCATTTGTCACGCACTGTATGTGATCATAAAATGCATTCTAGGCAGCGAAGTGAGCGACCACATGATCGCTATCCCAAGCGCTCATGGGAAGACCCGTGGCACTCGGGGGCTACAGATCTTCTAGTATGAAAAGGGTTAAGTGCTGATCTTATGTAGTGTGAGGCTAAAATGTCGGCATTTACACGATACGTTTGATACAGGTACTGTACGTAACTGCTGCTGCATAGAAAGACATACATTTGTGTTCGATGTCCTTGTGACAATATTGTTCCCATTGCGTGAGTTTTGTTTAAACTTTTCAGGAAAAAGAGGTTTTGTGTACGTACTGTAAGGAGCTTGTGGTTTAAATCAATAAGTTATATGATGTGGCACAGTCTCCTTTCACTGAATTTGTCCTCTGTGTCCACCATGTGTTGTCGTTTGGATGTGTTTGATGAAGCCCATTGGCTGGTTGTGTGTGTATTTTTGTGTAATATCATTTTTATGGCTGTAACATGCAGTCTGATAGCTGCCATACAGAACATGGCCAATTTCTGCTTTTTCCTGATGTCATATTGTACGGTTGCTCTGCTCTTGGGTTGCACTATAAGTGTAGCTTGTTACAAAACAAAACAATCTTATCTACAGTTTATTTCCCATGAAGAGCCCAATGCTTACTGGTCCAATAAAAGCAGTAACAGCAGCCATCTTGGATGTCAAAAACTTAGTATATGTGCCCCAAAATCTTATTTTCTATAGCAATGTGGGACAAAACACCTCAGCTAAGAACACACTAATTCATCAGGTGCAGCAAATACATGGAAGGTGCTATATTATGCACACCTATACTGTATAGTAGTTTACAGAAATTGGCTGATACTGATCTACCGTGTTCTCTAAATTCCCAGTAGTAGTCCAACTCTGAACCTGGCTCACTCTGTTATTACAGGACAAGTTGATGGGATTGTTAACCTCTATATCATGTGGTGTTGGAGTGGGCTCATCGGTGTTCTACTATTGACAGCCTTTTATTTATGGTGTTGGCACAAGTTACAATGAAAAAGGTTGGAATCGACTTCATGCTAATGTTTGGCTGTAGCTGAATAGCCAGTGGCATGATTCACACTTACTTGTTTGGCATCTTTTAATGGGACAATCCCTCTTACGATCAAAGTGATTTAATGGCAGTAGCATGTTTAATAAATTATGTAACCGTGAAGACCTTTTTTTTTTTTTTTAAAGTATTTAAAAAAAGTGAAACTATTTGTTGCTTTATTTAAACTGATCATCTTTAATCGAAGATCTAAATAAGAATAACAATAAGTACCTGAAAGATTCGAATGACATGAGATGCAAAGAAAATAGAAACGTAATTATTATTTCATTTTTTTTTTTTTTTGCAAAAGAAACCAAAACGTAGATTAAGTTTACTTTTTCGAAGGATCAAATCTTGCTAGGTAAATTAACTACATTGATAACTTGTTAAAAAAAAGAAAAAAAAAAGGTATTTTTTTACCATGCTAAAATATGTCTGACTGCCACTATAGCAAACAATCACAGCACATTACATGCTGTAGATAGAAAAGAACAAGAGAAGTATCTCTAGATCCAACCTCTCAAAAAAAAAAGTATCTTCCTCTTCCATCGAGAGAGAGGATTGAGGGTGGTTAGTAGCCACTAATCTTTTAATTAGGGAGGGGCCCATCCTTATTTCTAAGGGTGTCTCATTCACCAATTTAAATTTGTGAATAACAAGATGTTTTAATGTGGAAATAATCGTGAGCATAATATTTTAATTTTCCCAGTGTTAAAAAAAATAGATTTGTAATTGCTCACTGAAGCTACCAAAGAATGTGTATATCTGTACCGATAATACGCTTAATATTCTAACTTTATCATGTACCATGGTAAAGAAATGAATTCAATCCGGCTTTAAAAGCTACAACAGATCTAAGGGTTCTTACATTGTATCTCAAAGTGGGGAAATACATTACTTGATTTAATATTTTGGGGCTGGCTGAAGTAAATATGCAACAGTAATATTTCACCACTTTTTTTTTCTTCTTTTTTTAAATCTTAGTGACAAAATGTTTCCAGCCTTTGGTTTTGGTGCCAGAATACCCCCAGAATATAAGGTAAGGCACTATGTGTTTCTGTCTAATGATCTTGGTACAAACAATATCGTGCAAGGAACATTCTAATAATTATAACATGCCCTGTTGTAACACATGCATTATTACAGTGCCATATGGTACTTTCTCTGTGTCATTGTAATACTTAGACTGAATAAGATATAAGTCACTACTGGGTTACAATGACTAACTCTCAAGGCCTTGAGGACAATAAGTGTATTTTGGAGCTGGAGGAGTAGGATAGAACACTGACTTTGACGTGAGTGAACCTGGTTTAAATCCCTGTGTTGGTTCTCCATGTGACCTTGGGCTTCAACTCTTTGTGACCCAGGCTTCGACATTAGTTAGCTCTTTGAGACAGGACTTATTGTGCCTGAAAATATTCTATTGTAATATTATGTACAGTGTTCTGTCCACAGTCATCGCTATAAATCATTTTTATTAATGTGATTTATGTAAGGAAGCAAAATACTGTAGTGAGCTTTTTGGTGGTTACTGCCTGCTACATTTTTTATTTCATCCAGCATTTCAAAAGTATTTTTTTATTCATAACAATGCCAAACCTATGTATCCACAAAAAAAAAAGTCATTACTATTTTTTTTTTACATTGGAAAGAAGATTTAAACGTCTGTATGATAAGGGAGGAAGCTCTGTGAATATGGAAAATGGTACACAAATAAGGTCATGCCAATAATGAATAGCAAAATAAGCAAATAACTACTGTTGCTGTGGCATTGCATTACAGGTTGCATTATTTGCTCTTTTTTTTGTAGGATTAAAGCAGGGGGACTCTGGCGCTGAACCCCGTTAGTTTCAGTTCTGGGGACCCCCTGTTCCAGAGATATTTACCTCCATACGGGTGATACCGGCACCCACTATGGAGTTAAGTATCTCTGGAAGCAGGGGGTCCCAGGAGCTGAAATTAACGGAGTCCAGCTCTGGAAACCCCCTGCTTTAATCTAACATAAACAAATAAAAAATAAAGCAAGCAATACAACCTGTAGTGCTGCTTTAATATATGCAAGAAAGTGAAGAAAGTTTTGTGGTATAAAATCAAGCAACGTGTGTATCCAACCTATAAAGGGGAAGAATGTCTGCAGGGTTAACTTAATATGAATCCTTATTACAAACCAGTTTGTTTTAAATATCCCATCTTCATTGAAAAAAACAACTTTGCTGCAGCTGTTTTATTTATTTTTTAACCTGGGGACTGTTTGCAGCCCTATTACAGAATCCACATCTTCTTGGTAAGCAGGACCACCGGCCGGGGAAAGATGCCCTGGGCCTGGAGGAGGAGGAGGCCGGGGCTCTCCTTCTCTCACAAATTGGCCTCCGACAGCCCAGGTCCTGATTCCCAACTCCCGCTAAATACCCCTTGACCCCCAATCGACAAGCTTCCAAGCTCTATATACTGCCAGCCCTACCTCTCCTCCCTGCGGGCCTGTCGGTAACTTCAACCAATGTACTGTACATTATTATTTTACAATATTAGCAGAAGTGCTGTTGGAGTGTGACCTTATGTGCAAACGCATTGGCTGCCCTAATTCCCAGTGAGAAATGCTGATATATTTTTAATTCTTTGGTTTGATGTTTCCATCCAAGGTTTCCCATGATTTCGCAATAAACTTCAACGAGGACAACCCAGAATGTGCAGGTATGTAATGGCCACGACATACTGTAAAACATGCATGAGCATCCAGTATAACACAGCAAAAGGGAATACTAATAACTCATCTCGGGTTGTGTAAAGAACTCAACGCTAATGCTTTACTCAGATGATCAAAGCTGATGGGAACAGTTGACCCTTGGCTTTTGCATAGTCTGCACCTGTCAGGTGTATAAAATGATTGCTTACAGTGTGTGGCCTAAAGGTCAATTCACTAAAGGTCATCACTTGTAATAAATTGTGTTTTCAGTGTTTAAGCCCAATTTTATTTCCCTACCTGTTCACTAAAGCCATGTCGGAAGCAGTGACAAGGGGCTTCTTATCGCAGGGATATGTCAGCGTTATTTTTAACCCAGCATATGCAAAGGAGTAAATAATGGCCAATTACTTATTTACATGCTAATCACTAAAATCCAATACTTGGTGATACCACCAATCACACATTTTTATCGCCCACCTCAGGCTGGCATTGAGTCTATCTTGCCTATTGATAAAAAGGCCACTATAGACATATGCAAAATAAGACTAGCTGACCTAGAATAGAAAATATTATTACATTAGCCCAAGTCGCCAGATAGTCATGGTTAACCATAAATACCTCGTAAACTATGCTTTATGTTGTATACTAAGACCTTTGGTGCCTAAAAGCATCCCTTAACAATGCATTGGTAGCCTCAGACATCAAAGGGGGTAAGTTATTTTTTGCTTTGGCTTGCATCACTAACACTTTTTTTTCTATGAGTTATCACTTATTTGTATCACTAGGGCTATTTAGCGCATTCTTCATGCATGCAAATGAGATTGATATTGCTACTTATTATTGAATAACTAATTTATTCGTGAATATCACACTGATTCTTACAAATATTGCAGCGATTCCATTTTTAAATCATTTTACATTTATCACAGCAAGTGGTTACTGGGTCCCATTTACTAAGCTGTGCTAAATGTTAGGGACATTAGTTAAAGAGACTGTAGGTTGCCTTACAGGTTAGCACTGCTTAGTTAGAAAGGTCCATTGTATGCAGTATATATGGTTTAGTGACCTCTCTCTTGACCTCAGAGCCTGCAATGTTGCTCCCCCAAACCCCCACAATATCCCACAAATAAAGCAAACACACAAAGGTCTGGAGGTACAATGGCCGTGGCTTTATTTTATACAGCAAAAGCTAGCTGGGACCATGCAAAGTCAAAGCCGTGAAGCTGACCCGACGTCGATGCAGGAACTCCAAGCACAATGAGCCCTGCCCACTCGCCAAACATGCCACCACTAGGCATTGCCACCACTAGGCATTGCCACCACTAGGCATTGCCACCACTAGGCATTGCCACCACTAGGCATTGCCACCACTAGGCATTGCCACCACTAGGCATTGCCACCACTAGGCATTGCCATATGTCCTGTCTCCCAAGGTTACCCTGCACTTACCCCTAAACAGCCTCCACCATTGGGGTTATTCAACCCTTTAAACTAGCTCTGGAGCGCCAGCCCAGCCGAAACCTTTCCAACCCGATCTGAAGGAACATTAACCAAGTCAAACCGTGCGATAATCGCCCGTGGAGACGGCTCTACTTTAATTGTATTGTATTGTATGTCTATATTTATATAGCGCCATTAAGGTACATAGCGCTTCACAGTAGTAATACATGTGGTAATCATATAATTAACAAATAATATAAATAACAGGTCATGCGAATAAGTGCTTCAGACATAAAAGTAACATTAAGGAAAAGGAGTCCCTGCTCCGAAGAGCTTACAGTCTAATTGGTAGGTAGGGAGAACGTACAGAGACAGTAGGAGGGAGTTCTGGTAAGTGCTTCTGCAGGGGGCCAATCTTTATGTATCATGTGTTCAGAATATCCACAGTGCTATTCATATGCTTCTTTAAGCAAGTGTGTCTTAAGGTGGGTCTTAAAGGTGGATAGAGAGGGTGCTAGTGGCTATTGGCTAATGCATCCTTAACCTAAAACTAGGCACCGCACCGGCCACTAAGCTACGTAACTCGTCAGATGCGAGATGTGCCTCAGGCATTCAAACACAATGAGCCCTGCCCGCTTGAGCGAACATCAGAAACCATCCCTGCTATAGCCAGGACAACCGTAGGGGCGGGAGGATCGAACACTACCTCCTCCTCTAAAGGTGCCACTGCCCCAATGCCCGCACACACCGCATAACCAGGCAAGAATTGGATCACTCACCGCTCATTTGGTGCCGGCCTGCTTCGAGCCGTGAATTAAACTGCACTGTTGCTGAAATCCCATATGAAAGATGTAACCTGCAAAAGGCAAATTCCTGTCTGTCCTACCACTGGTGATCTTTGTCCTGTGAACTAAATGAATCTGATAAGTCTTTAACTGCACGCTCGCTGAAAATTAGGTGGATTAAACGTACAGATTTAGTTAAAGCTGTTGTCTCAGAGACTGTTCAAAATCTATTGCAAACGGCTGGCTCTGAAGAGGTTAAACGGTGCTTCTGCTCTTTTAACCTGCTGAGCTCTTATGCAGAGGCCCTATGTGCTCTCACCACTGCACCAATTCTCTAACACCCTGGTGCAGAAGTCTTCTTACCAATGTCATGGCAGGCATGCAGGGGACAGCCCCCTCTAGGGGCTTAACGTGCATGTTGCGACGTCACCTGGTTCCCCTCCGGCAGCGAACCGGGTACTAGCCAAGTTCCCGCGCCCCCTATGGCTTACTCGCCAGCTGCTCCCTCCGCTGTGGAGACCCACCGGATGACGTATCCCTGCCAATAAAAGGAGACTAAGCTAATGCCTTCTAAATAACATGTGCACATTAATACAGCATATACAATTTAACCGTCTGTCTCATTTATTGCACAAACACTAATCACACCACCACTCACACACAACACTCACCCACACAACACACAACACTCACCCACACAACACGCAACTAATTGCCCTCATATACATGTGCTTTCTACTGCTGTTGCTTTACAAACACAATTTTAACTAATATTACATAACATTCACATGACATTACAACTTTCACATACAACATTTACACATACTTATTCACACTTCACATCCCGGGCAACGCCGGGTATCTCAGCTAGTGCCTTCTAAATAACATGTGCACATTAATACAGCATATAGCATGAGTCTCTCTCTTTGGTCTACATCATGTGTACAGTAGTTATAACACTTGAGGAGCAGAAGCTCCTTAACCCAGTGCTGGGTTTTGACATTCTCTCCTTAAGCTTGTCACCTTTCACTTTGGGCTTTCGTCTTTTTACATTATTACTCGATTTGAGCGTGAGTTAGTATCGAGCTATTGACATTCCTGACTGTTTGAACATTTTATTTTTGCCCTTCGGTCTGTTAATTGCTCACGGTAAAAATGAGTATTGCTAGCCTTTCTGACCGCTATTAGAGTTTAATGTGCTCAAGTCCCTCTCTCACATATGGTCTGGTATTGATTTTCTTTAGCGTCTTCAGATATTTCTATTAGTAAGTGTTGCACTGACAGTGTAATGGTTTCCAAAGGGAGAAGATTACGAAGACTGATATCCATGACACCTCCCTCACTTATCTCAGTGGGGGTTATTCATTAAACCAGGGGAGCTCAACTCCAATTCTGAAGCCCCCCCCCCCACTCCTCCCAACAGGTCAGGTTTTCAGGATACCCAGCTTCAGCACAAGTGGCTCAATCAGAGGCTCAGTCAAAGACTGAGGGGCCTATTCACTAAACCTCGATAAAATCAGTGCATTGGCGAGTGACTTTGCATTGTTTTAAGCACTCTAAAACATGTGTGTCAAAACGGTATTCACTAAGAAAACACACCATTTTTTTAAAGTGTGGTCAAAAAATACAAAATCACACTGCTTGTTTTTTTGTTTTTGTTTTTTCTAAGTCCTATCGCACTGAAACTGTTTAAACTGCAGCCTGGAAGAGCTGCACGGCGATGCTGCGTATCCATGCATAGTTCGACAGGCAATCGTGCAGTTTAAATATTCATTTTAATAACAGTGTATGGGAGCAGGGGGTCTCCTGAGCTGAACCGCATTGATTTCAGCCTCGGGGCCCCACTGCTTCCCGAGATACAGACTCCGGTATGGGGTGCCGATATCCCCGCCATTTTTAAATCATCTGCGTCACGTGACCGGGGGATTTAAATACTGCAGGAGATACCGGCACCCCATACTGGAGCCTGTATCTCAGGAAGTAGGGCGTCCCTGAGGGTGAAATTATTGCAGTTCAGCTCAGGAATCCCCCTGCTCCCGCACACTATTATTTTAAAAAAACAAACAAAAAAAACTTCATTGCCGTAGCAACTAGCCGCTAAGGTAAAGAAGCTCCTTTAATCTGAAATTTCTCCTATCTGTTGAAATCTCCCAGTCACGTGACGCGAAAGATGTAAACATTGCAGGGATATGGGCACCCCATACTGGGGCCTATAACTCGGGAAGCAGGGGGTCCCGAGTCTGAAATGAATGTAGTTCAGCTCAGGAGACCCTCTGCTCCCGTACACTATTACTAAAAATCACATTAAAGCAGCTTCATTACCTTGGCGGCTAGCTGCTAAGGCAATGAATGGGTTAAGGCACCACAGCTTGTTTATTGGGGGTAAAAGGGGTGAGTGAAGGGGGTACTTGGCCCAGGTGGGTGGTTAGGCCTACCAGGAAGGTTGTGGGTGGAGTTAACCCCTTCATTACCATAGCGGCAACAGGAACAGGAACCTCTTGATCCTCGACGCAATGCTCCTCAACATCTGGTAAGTTCTTTTCTTCTTTCTTCAGTCTTCTCTTCTTTACTTGTAATCCAATTCAATGGTACGGATGTTCTCCCGTCGTCTTCTTGGCATCAAAAGAGATGGGACAGGCCTTATATAAGGCCTGTGACATCACATTTGAGTGTCAAATGGTACATCCCCAATCCGATTGGCTGGTGTACCATGTGACAGATTCTTTGTTTGTTTTTTAAGGATGTGATGTCATCAAAAGGAGGTAAGCCAGCCAATCAGGAAGGCTATGCTTCCCTCTCTTTTTAAGATGACGTCACAAAAAAAATGGCTGCCATCACGTTACTCCAACAAATTGGATTGGGAGATATACCATGTGAGGCATCACGTGGTTCACCCCCAATCTGATTGGTTGTAGTACTATGTGACAGCTTCAATTTTTTTTTAAAAGGATGCGACTGTCACGCTTGTGCTCCTACACACAAGCGCAGGGAAAGGGAAGAACCCGTTAACGAGGTGGGGAGGCCGCAGGGGATACAAAGGGAGTGAGTTGCCGCGCAGCTGGGGATCAGCGCACGTAGTCCCGTGACCGCGCCGCACGCAGGATAATGCGCGACGCGTCCGGAGGTGCGGTGCCTGGCTCAGAGACACGACTGATCCAGCTGCATGTGCGCGCATTCTCTGACAGCAGAGCAGGAGTGCGCGCGTTCTCAGGCACCAACGCGGGGGTTGTGGGAAGCCATAAGTAAGGAGCAGGGGAGGTAGAGTCTAGAGCACAAGGTAACACCCACAAGGGAGTTGCTTCTTGGAGGACATCCAGCCTCCTTAAAGGCATAGTGCTAGAAACCGCAATGTGCAGCAAAACTAAATATAACATAAGGGTTCTTAGTCTAATCCATTGGCCATGGAATAAGCCTGCTACCACGTCAAGGTGAACCCTACTAAGCAGGTACCTACACTACCGGACGGTAAACTAACCTCTGTAGTATATGAGTGACTGTCCCAGTCTTCCGGAATCCAAAGGAGATGAGTAAAGGTCCCAAGGAGGTCCAGGCAGGAACAGCATGCAATGATAGTACTAGCAGGGACCAGGGCAAGCAGCAAATGACTAATAGCCAAGAGAAAGTCAAAGAGAGGCTTACTTCCTGTCAGGAGGAAGAGGGCAGGATTTGCCAGGAAGCAAGATGGCATTGTATGCTTCAGACATAGACACAAGATCTTGACTCGCAGAAGAAGTAAACAGGTACGGAAGGAACAGTGACGTCCCTCCCTTTAAGATGACGTGTTCCTGTAGTGTAAAACTAAAAGAAACTGCTTTTATGAATCCTTTAGCTGTTGCCAAATATTGCAAGTTTTTAAAGTACGATATGCTTATCACTGCTTACTGAATAGCAGTTTCTGGCAAAAATTGTGATTTCGGGCATTTTTGATTTATCGTACAGCTTTTTTTTTTTTTGCCAAAGTGTTTGTTACGGTTGTGCTCGCCACAAACCGGGGCCGGACCGCGTGGCTGAGGCTGGGTTATGAAATCACCGACCTTAGACCGCGCAGACTGGTCCGGAGTGCGAAGTTCATAGTCAAACAGGCCGGGTTCAGGACTGGAGATAACAGCATAGTAGTTGGACGAGCCAGAGTCGGGATAGGAGATGTCCGGGTAGTCGTAGTCCAAGCAGGGAGTCGGCAACAGGAAATCAAGCAGGTTCTCCTGCTTCGGCGTAATCGCTGCAGGTCGGGAACGGAGTTTGCGCGAGTGGCGTCCACAGTCCATGGCGCCGGTCTAGGAGAGGGAAGACAGACCGGATTGGGCACACCACCAGGCAGCACTGGTAAACCAGGGCTTCAGAGCAAGAGTTTAAGCTGGCCTCTGCGAAGGGAGAAAGAGCAGCAGGCCACAGGGTCCAAACAGCAACCTCTGCTAAGGGTAGAAGCAGCAGGTTGCGGGTTCCAGGGAGATAGCACACAGCAGGTCTCCGGGGTGCTTCAGCGCGGGAGTTAAAGCTGGCCTCTGCAAGGGAGAAAGAGCAGCAGGCTACGGGGTCAAAACAGCAACCTCAGCAAGAGGTGTATGCAGCAGGTTGCTAAGTCCAGGCAGGCGACACAGGACTCCGGGAACCAGGAACACAGGCCTCCGCGAAGTAGCTGCAGGCTACGAGGAAACAGAACAACAAACTGGAACAATAATCAACAGAGATTAGTAACGAGAGATAACAGACCTGGAGGCTTGTTTCAAAACACAGGTAACATCCAAGAAGGATTATGCTCGGCAGAGAGGATTGTGGGGGGAATGCAGTATTTAAAGGCCAGCGGGCCAATCCCAGGAGGAGGGTGTGAGGGCACTGCTCCAATGACTGAGTACAAGGCTAGGTTGCAGTGATAGCCCGCACAGCTGCTGTTGATTGCAAAGAAGGAATTAGTGAGAACAACAGCACCCTGCAAGGCTACGAGAAAAGCCAGGAGTGGATTCCTGACAGTGTTATAGTACTATGAAAATCTGGTTTAGTTCGATATTGCCTGTTATCGGAGCTTTGTGAATAGCAACACAGGCAATATCGTACTATAAGGGCATTTATAGTGCTATAAGGCACTTGTCGAGGTTTAGTGAATAAGCCCCTAAGTGTCTGATTGAGGACTGGAGTTGAGCACTCCTGAATTGAAGCTGCAGTTCCAGCAATATCCTACATGTGCGTTTTCTTTAATAAATCAGTTCTGTACTATGAGAAAATACTTGTAGAATGAAAAAAAAAATTAAGACTTTTTTTGTATTGTAATGTAACAAGCATTTTTGTGTCTATAGCAACCATTTACAAAGTCACGCCCCTTCCTCTTCTGAAACAGGCTCTGGCTCTTGAGCCCTGCCCTCTCTCTAGCAGTGCATCAATTGTATCTAGTGCCTGCCTGGTCACATGATCTTTCACACAGAACTTTGCATCTTGGGTAATCTTTTCCAGCCCTAACAGTGATTTAAAGAATCCCCCGATCGGCAATTTAGCTAATCACTTGTGCAAATTGTATTGATGCACATATTGAATGGATGGCAGCTTGAACTGCAGCTTTAAACAGTGATGATATTATTATTATTATTATTATTATTATTATAGTACTGACCGGAGCACTCACACACAAGAAAATTCACATTGAACTCGATTAAAAAACACAAAAACGTTTGTGTTTGATAATGCCCCAAATTACATCTATTGCAGTTTAATTAATAATCTCCGGGAAAAGGTCATCCCAAGCACAATCTTCTAATAACACTAAATAACACTATAACCTTTGCACTAAACAACACTAAACCTTTGCACAGACTTTGCTCCTATTGTGTGAGACAAGTTCCAACGTTTTCAAACATCTGAATCATTTAATGTCAGTGTTATAATGCTTCTGCTAAAGCAAGGTTGTATCCACTTTGTCTTGAGCACATGCAGAAAAATGTTATACGTGCAGTGTGTTTTTGCTGTATGCAGAGAATTTCATCGCTAGTACGGTAAACTTCCCCAAGCGATTTATAAATGCTGGATATCTTCTTTTTTTTATGGTTAAATTGACAATCAAATTTAGTTAAATGGAGATTAGTGAGTTTTAGAGAGAGGACTTTTTTTCTATAGCTCATTAGTTAGCAGATGGATTATGCTGCAGTGCGTTGCAGCATCATGCATTACATAGGCCCCGCTTGCAGTGATATCTGAGATACACTATATGCTCATTTGTAGTGCATCATGCGTTGAAAAGCAAGTGGTGGTAAAGAAATTGATGTTGACTTACAGTATTTGCACTCCATACTGTAGATCAGGGGTGCGAAAACTGGGGGGCGCGGTGCTTACAGAGGCTCCACGCTCTTCCCCACAACATTTATATTAAATGCGGGGGGAGTGCGCAAGGCCTCTGTAAGGGTGTGGTCCCCGTCAGCACTGTGGCAATATTGCGTGGCGGGGGGGGGGGGGGGGGGGCGGCGTGTGCACAGCGCTGCACCGCGATCTGCGGTCTGGGGGGAGAGGGAGCGTTTGTGACGGGAGGGGGCGTGGCAGTGGGTTTGCAGGCGCGTGGCCATGACCTCACGCGGCTGGTTCGTCCTCGTTGGCTGAACCGCAGGTGGGGGCGTGGCCACGCCTCCATCGAAAACTCTGATCTTACATTCCCCTGCCTGAAAACATGTCGCGCACCGCAGGGAAAAGGTGCGCGACAAGGTAGTGCGTGCGCTGTAGAAGTTACTGGGGCCGCCCCCTAATTCCCTTACCTTGTCTCCGGCGGCTTCTAGCGATGCGTCGCCATGGCAACGCAACGTCACATGACATCAGAAAACGCGAGAGGAAAGGTAAGGGGGGTGCGAGCAGGGGGTGGAGGAGCAGGCAGGGGGGCGCAGACAAAAAAAGATTGCGCCCCCTGCTGTTGATCACGTAGAAGTGTTTATTTATAGGCTAGGTATTATATTTGGTGTCTGTTTTCTAAAGTACAGCATACAACTGCAGCACTCAAGAATACAACTATTTTTTCAGAGAGACCCAGATTAGAGAATAACTGTGTAACAAGTGAAATGCTTTTCTTCTGTATGTTTAATTTAATTAATGCTCTTCCCTTTATAGTTCCATATTCACAATCCCCAGTGTGCAGCAGTTCAGAAACATAAAAAGCAATAAAAAAAATATTACACAGCTTGGTTACAGTTTTTGTAAGTACTTTGGACACATTGAAAATAAAATCTATATTTTAATATATTGGTTGAGCTAGCATTTCATCCAAGTCTTTTCATCAATATACTGTAGATTGCATCAAATTCAATTATAGAGAGACAAACGTTGGCTTAAATTGTCTTAAGTCACATGAAAGTACATTCTCCTGCACCCAGATAAATACATTTATACTGCCTGATGTAATCAAAATCACATGGAAAAAAAACCCTTTATTAAACGGTATACAATGTAAACACAAATATGTCTAAGGCCGCGCGTATATTGCCCGCGCCGGAGACGCGTGATGTCACCTGTCGCCGCTAGCAAAAGTTGTATTTCGCTTTGTGGCGGCACGGGCAACCAGGCCATTGATTGGTTCAGAAGCTGTCACATGAGGCAACAGCCCCTGAAAAATCAAATATTGCCCCGTCGCGCTTACTAAAAGCGCACGTAGCGGCGACAATGCATTTGTTTTCGGGCGACGTCGCGTCGCCGGCACTGTAAGCGCAGTCTAAATACTTACATACTTCAACAGCTCGCTCTTGCAAAATTAGGCTGCGTCCACGCTGCCGCTGAGGGCGGTGACATCACCAACTCTCCAAGCACGAGCGCAGGGTGTCCTGCATAATTTTGCAAGCACGAGCGGGGAAGTGTTTACACTTTTTTTTTTCTCCATTATTTCTGTACATTCATAGTATGATTGATATATTGGCAGCCTACCCTTCCACTTGCAGAGGATCGCAGCGAAGCAGGTTGCCAGCGGAGGAGAGCAGGACCACAGCGCTATTGTAGGGCAGACACTGGAAGGAGGGGCGTTTGACATCACAGCGCTCGCGCGTGCTCCTTCCCCGTACAGGCGAATCACGTGGCCGCCACCTGCACTATCCTGTTCGGCCCCCCGCACACAACTTAGGCTGCCCGCCCGCGCACATCTTCTTGGCCGCCCGTGCACATCTTTTTTGCCTGCGCACCCAGGTTTTGCCGCACGCGCCCCGCCTACAAAATCTTGCGCCCGGGGCGACCCCCCCCCCACCAGTTTGTGCACCGCTACATTCAATCACAACACCCACACACACAATCACAACACACACAACCAACACACACACACCGCACACACACAAACCCCCCCCACATACGCGCACACACACACACACACAACCCCCCCACACACACGCGCACACACACACATACATAACCACTCCCCACACACACACACACAACCCCCCCACACACACACACAACACCCCCCACACACACAAACACAACCCCCCCACACACACACACACAACCCCCCCCCCACCACACACACACAACCCCCCCACACACACACACAACCCTCCCCACACACACACACACACAACCCCACCACACACAAGCCCCCCCCCCACCACACACGCACAACCCCCCCCACCACACACACAAACCCCCCCCACATACGCGCACACACACACACAACCCCCCCACACACACGCGCACACACACACATACATAACCACTCCCCACACACACACACACAACCCCCCCACACACACACACAACACCCCCCACACACACAAACACAACCCCCCCCCACACACACACACAACCCCCCCCCCACCACACACACACAACCCCCCCACACACACACACAACCCTCCCCACACACACACACACACAACCCCACCACACACAAGCCCCCCCCACCACACACGCACAACCCCCCCCCACCACACACACACAACACCCCCCCACCACACACACAACCCCCAACCCCTGCCACACACACACACACACACACACACACACACTCAACCCCCCCACACACACACACAACCTGCCAACACACACTCAACCCCCCCCACACAAATACACACAACCCCTCCACACACACAACCCCCATCCCCACACACACAACCCCCCCACACACACACACACAACCCCCCCCCCCACACACACACACAACCCCCCCCCCCCCACACACACACACACAACCCCCCTCCCCACACACACACACACACACACAACCCCCCTCCCCACACACACACACACAACCCCCCCCGCACACACACATACAAACCCCCCCACACACACAACCCCCCCACACACACACAACCCTCCACACACACACACACACACACACAACCCCCCCACCACACACACAACCCCACCACACACAGCCGCCCCCACCACACACGCACAAACCCCCCCACCACACACACACAACCCCCCCACCACACACACACAACCCCCAACCCCCGCCACACACACACACACACACTCAACCCCCCCCCCGCCCACACACGCAACCCCCCCCCCCGCCCACACACGCTCAACCCCCCCCCACACAAACACACACAACCCCCCTCCCCACACACACACACAACCCCCCCCCCACACACACAACCCCCCCCCCCACACACACACACACACACACAACCCCCCCACATACACACATACACACACAACCCCCCTCCCCCCACACACACACACACACACAACCCCCCCCACACACACACACAACTCCCCCCACACATACACAACCCCCCCCTCACACCCTCACAACCCCCCCACACACCCACACAACCCCCCCCCCCACACACACGCACAACCCCCCTCCCACACACACATACACAACCCCCCCACACACACACAACCCCCCCACACACACAACCCCCCCCCCACACACACAACCCCCCCACACACACACACAACACCCCCCCACACACACACAACACCCCCCACACACACACAACACCCCCCCCCCCACACACACAACACCCCCCCCCCACACACACAACACCCCCCCCCCCACACACACACACAGAACCCCACCCCACCCACACACACATACAACCAACCCCCCCACACATACACACAACACCCCCCCCCCCACACAACCCCTCCCCACACACACACAACCCCCCCCCCACACACACACACACCCGACACACACAACACACCCCCCACACACACACACACAACCCCCCCATACACACACACACCCCCACACACACACCCCCCCCACACACAACCACCCCAACACACACACACAACCCCCCCACACACACACACTCAACCCCCCCCCCCACAAACACACACACTCAACCCCCCCCCCCCCACCCACACACTCAACACCCCTGCCCCCCACCCACACACTCAACACATCCCCCCCCACACACACACCCCACACCCCCTCCCACCCACACACACCCCACACCCCCCCCCCGACACCCCCCCCCACCCACACACCCCCACACCCCCACACAAGGTGTTATCTGTGAATGTATGGGCTAATTTTATATCTGCTCATAAAGCTTGTGCAACTAATATAACTTTTTTTTAGCTTCAAGTAATTTTTTTGTTATTATTATTGATATCCTGGCAAATCATTGTTTCTGTCAATGTTCTGATCATTTGGAAACATTAGTATAATCCTTCTCTTCCTCCACCATACAAGTATGCAAAAACCTTGTTTTTGCATATCCTATGCAATAATCCTTCTCTTCCTCCATCATACAAGTATGCAAAAACAAATTAGCTATGTGAGATTTTCTAATAATGACATGTATCAATATAGCTGATTTTAGAAAAAAAAAAAAGCTAAAGGAAAGCGAACGCTCAGGATCTTGACCCGGAAGTTTTGATTGCCCAGTGAATACTGACTGTGCTGAATTCATAATGTCATGAGTCTATACAGGCATACCCCGCATTAATGTACGCAATGGGACCGGAGCATGTATGTAAAGCGAAAATGTTCTTAAAGTGAAGCACTCCCTTTTTCCCACTTATCGATGCATGTACTGTACTGCAATCGTCATATACGTGCACAACTGATGTAAATAAGGCATTTGTAACAGACTCTATAGTCTCCCCGCTTGTGCACAGCTTCGGTACAGGTAGGGAGCCGGTGTTGCTGTTCAGGACGTGCTGACAGGCGCATGCGCGAGCTGACATTTGCCTATTGGGCGATGTGTCCTTACTCGGGAGTGTACTTAAAGTGAGTGTCCTTAAACCGGAATATACATGTATACTGTTTCAATTCAGACACAGTCAATGCATGTCTGTGAATATACTTATTTAACATGGCATACTGCTAAAGGAAGGGAGTTGACAAATTTGCATATGTACTGCCTTAGAGAATAAAGTAGTTCAAGGGCCTATGGTTTGTTCTCTATACATTCTCCCATAACTATAAAAACCAGTTCAAAGATAAAATTCCATTGAAATGTCATCCCAGCAGACGAGCTAATGTGTCTCATTATTTTTATTTCTTTTTATAAGGAATACAAGGAGTAGTAGAAGCCTATCAGAACTGCCTTCCTAAGTTACAACTCTACGGGCCAACAAATATTGCTCCCATTATCCAGAAAGTGGCAAAATCTGCTTCCGAGGAGACCCACACTATGGAAGCTATGGTAAGACATAAAGATAGGCCGTTAGACTTTGTTATAATGTACATTTTACACTGTACCCTGCCTTTTTGCACTACAAATGCAAACAATTTGAAGAAAAAGTAATGACATATTTCTGCAAACCATACAGAGGATATACAATTGCTGCCATTGTATGTGATTCTTGGTTCAGGCTCCATTTCAACTGAGCAATTAACCCTTTCCATCTCAACCTGGCACTCATCACCTAAGTCCTTCCACATATTTCTTGTGCTAGAGTTTAATAACAGGCCATTCTTGATTTTTATACAGGTACGTAACATTTCGGAATACCACTGTGTTCCACTCAGTCTCAATTTGAATCTGTAAAGACGGCACTGAATTTGCCTTGTGCAATTTACCTCCATTTTATACACTGGGGCATTCTTGGACAAGAGATGTATGTCTCAATGTGTCTTTCCTTTAAAACATGTTAATTACATTTCCCCACTGTTTTCTTTCTTACTGCAAAATGTTTTTGTAATTGGGGTACAGCGTTTCACAAAACATTATTTGGATTTAATCTGTGTCTAACAAAGAATAGTGTTTTGCATTTTGGTCTTTTAACATTTTCCAACTATTACAATTTACATCTTGACAGCTGTAATTATAATTGATATCTACAATGGATCATGCCTGTTCGTGTTATTCTGTTATACAGCCTGATAACTGACCTATCCCTTTATTTGTCTCTTGTGACCCTCACCCTGAAGTTGTCATGAGCTGAAAAACTGAGCTACACTATTGTGTCTGTTCACTTGCAGCAATACTTTATCCTACTGATCCTGACGGATGGTGTGATCACAGACATGGCTGACACCAGAGAAGCCATAGTTCACGCCTCTCATCTGCCCATGTCAGTCATCATCGTAGGAGTTGGCAATGCAGATTTCAGCGACATGCAGATGCTGGATGGAGATGATGGAATCTTGAGGTCTCCAAAGGGAGAGCCCGTACTTCGGGACATTGTTCAGTTTGTGCCGTTCAGGAACTTCAAACATGTAAGTTTGCTTATTTGTCAAGGATTCAATTTGTGAAGTTTTGACACGTACTATAAAGAGACTATTCATTAAAGTCTCCTAGCACCACAAATAGCCCTAGGGGGGAAAAAACATGTTTTGTAAATAAGTATGTTACAAAATGTAAGTGTACGTCTCACCCAGTGTTATCACTGATATACTACCTAGAGACCCTGCAACATTTCAAATTCCATCATTGTTATTTGTGACCCAGAAATGTAATCTCTGATTCTGTAGTACAGATGTAACAGGCTTCATTCCCTCCCCCCCCCCCCCCAGATTACACAACAAATCCAGTTGAAACAATTCAATGGTAGTGTTGGCACAGAATATCACACTATATCCCACCATACGGGAACAATGATGCCTGCTGCATCTCTATCATAATATTTATCTCAATAGTTTCAATGTGTAATTTGATCTGGATGGGATTTTTTTCATTTCCTTCCAATCAAGTGATGGAGACCACCTGGCCTACTTGTTAGGAAAGGGTTAGCCAAAGTAGCTGGCTACAGTTTGCTTTAACAAAGCTTTTTCTTTTTTAGTAGGCGTATACAACATCTAAATATGGTTGAACAGAAAGTTCTCTGGTAGTCGTGCCAAATTTCCGAAAAATATTAAACAACATTGTTTTTTTATTATTTCTTGTAATATGTCAAATATAACATTTTGCAAAAAAGGTATGACTGTTAAAAACTAAGAAACATTTCCACTTCAGATTCTGCAACTCTGACAGCCAGAAATTACAACTCGAAGCCCAGATGCACAAAGCTCAGCAAAGTGACTTAATGTGACATTAAGTTAACATCACGTTAAGACGTACCGCATATCTTCAAAGGCCAATAACGTAGCATTAAGTCATGTTTTCTCATGTACAGTATATCACATTGCGTTATCTATAACGGCGTTAGTGATAAGGACATGCAAAAGAGGCATTTACCCTAACATTGCATATCCAATAGAGGCTGTAAAGGTTAAAGCAGGGACTTAATGTTGTGAGTTAAGTTATACCTGAACTTGTTGTTACTTTCAGATTTTCTTGATATCTTAGGCGTGATCACAGTTTTCTCTCCTGGAGTATATTAGGAGGTAAATAAGTCAATAGGTAGTTTACTCAAATAGACGCTCTCTCTCCATTTCTCTCAGTTCACAAAAAGGCCCTTTCAGGGTCTTGAAGGGAGTAATGCTAAGACATACTGTACTTAAAGTTATGTTATTGGAAGCTAATGCAATGTTGTGCTTACCTAACGTGACACCAACCCTATGCTAATGAGTGGTGTTCCGGACATTGCTTTTGCATATAAGTCACTTTATGTGTTAACCTCAAGGAAAATAACACCTGTTACTGTTTTAGGTGCGCCCTTAGGTGTTCTCAACTCCAGGCCGCCAAAGTAGTGAAAAAAGAAAAAAGATCCCAGTCTAAAGAGCATTTAAATCCTCAGTTCAAGTGATGTGCAGTGTATAGTTATAGTGATGGTAAAATCAGTTTTATTAATCATGAACTTAAAATAAATGTTGGATATCCCTGCTCAAACATAGGTGACTTAATCAGTGGTTCAGTTAAAGACTGACATACAGCCACCTGTGCTGAAGCAGGGATATCCTAAAAACCTGACCTTGGGGGGGGGGGGGGGGTCTTGAGGGCTGGAGTTGAGAACCCATGGTCTAAGAAATTTGGTCAAATTGGTGCAGTTCTGGGTCACAAATATGCCAGATGTACTGTATTGAACAACGAATTCACATTGAAAGCAGTAGGATTCTTTTTTTTGTGGCCCTTTTGGTGACATTATTTGCTCCAGAATTGCACCACTTTTGCCTGACCTGGATGTGCTAGTCCCTTCCCACATTCACTCTGGGTTCAAAATATGAAATAATTTTGCCTATAGTACTTGAACTTTACAAAGAGTTTGAGAGGCATGATAATCTGTGTATTGCTGTCTTTGTATTCGTTCTTCAAACATACTACAAGTGTATAACGTATATATGCCCTGCCTACAGTATCTACACAGCGTGAAATAAGGCCCTTCTCATCTCAAATATTCCTTCACCATATGAGCAGAGTTATCAAGGGATGACCTGGAAAGGCCTTTGTTACCAGACCTCTTATATCAGTGTTATGTAAAATATTTTTTTTTCTGGTATTCTGTCAAAATGATCAAAAGCAGATGTGTAAGCAATTTCAAGATGAGGGATTAAGGACAATGAGGAAAGCTGAATGCCAGCCTAGGTTTTTGGGATCCAGATTGGGAAAGAGTGGATTACAAGTGCTTTATTTATTCTTAACTCCTTCAGTGCTAGAAGGATTTGCAACAGAACTCCAAAACCTATTACAAAACCGGGTTTCCCTTGCAAAGTAAAAACAGGCATACATTGGCCAATTTATATCTTGGCTGGTGGGAGGAAACAGTGGTCTTCAGCGATGCCCTGGAGGAATACACTAAGCACGTTGAATGGTGGGGCCGCTACATCGATGACATTATTTTGTTGTGGAATGGCCCCAAACCTCTTCTGAACCAATTTATCAACGTGCTAAATAACAATGATCACAACCTTAAACTTACCTTTGAAGTGAACGATAAAACCCTCAATTTTCTGGACCTTACTGTTTCTAACAATTAGACGGTAAATTGACCACTACAATCTATAGGAAAACAACCGCAACCAACAGTCTCCTACGTGCAGACAGCCATCACCCTCAACACATAATCAAAAATATACCCACCGGCCAGTTCCTCAGGTTGCGCAGGAATTGTTCGACCGTACAGGAATTCAAGAAACAGGCGGTGGATATGAATGCGAGGTTTGTTAAACGAGGGTATTCAAAGAACGCTGTACACAATGCATACATAAGGGCCAAAGAAACGTCTCGCACACATCTCCTAACTGACAGACAACATCTGAATTCACAGCAAGATAAAACTATACGGTATATTGGTACCTTTAATAATCAATGGAACGAACTACGAAATATCTTTAAGAAACACTGGCATATTTTGAGAAATGATCCTGATTTGAAGCAGGTGTTACAAGAAACACCAACTATGACTTGTAGGAGGGCTAAAAACTTGAAAGACAGGTTAGTGCATAGTCACTTCCAGGTCAAAACACAAAGAACATGGCTGGGAGATAGGAGACCAATTGGATCATACCCATGCGGCCGCTGCAGTGCCTGTCCCTTTACGAAGGCCACAAAGAAGATTCCAGACCTAACAAATAGTAAACAACACGAAATTAATAGTTTTATTAATTGTTTGACAGTAGGGGTGGTCTACCTCATTACTTGCAGATGTGGCATGCGGTATGTAGGCAAAACCCACAGAGCCTTAAAGGTTAGGGTTCTGGAACATTTGGGATCAATAAGGAACATCCAGGATACCCCTGTCGCACGCCATATTCATGACCAACATAATGGAGATCCACATTTTCTCATTTTCTGTGGAATTGAGCACATACCATGGGGTCCCCGAAAAGGGAATTGGGATAAACGCCTGATGCAGCGTGAATGCCAATGGATCTTCACGCTCCAGACGTTACAGCCCAACGGACTAAATGAGGGATGCATTTATTCCGCATTTCTATAAGTTGTCCTACATCAGTATTCATACGGGATTTAACTAGCTTTGAGATCCCCTTTTGATACACTATACAGGGGACTATATATTTAGATGGAGTTACCGCATTGAACAGTCGCATTTTTCAATATCTCCTTGTAGACGGACGTTCACAGAGGTAAACAATTGGAGGCTTTTATAAGGTGAAATTATAATAGGCTTTATTGTGCCTTTTCCTTTTTCATCAGGAAATCATCCAAACACAGGGGGGGAACAAAGCTTCTATTCACTTGGGAGTATTTCTAGTGAAAATACCATACAATTAATTCACAACTCCCTAAGTCAAGCATGTCTCTCAGCCCCAAAACATACTGTATAGCATGAAATAAGCAGATATAAGCAGTCTCTTAATAATGAAAGTCTTATCTGTTCCTTGGAGGGAAAATCTTCTCTGGTTCAGCTCCCTTCCCTCAGGGTGTGTCAGCATTCAGGTTCAGAAGTTTTTCCTGTGTCTTGTAAGCAGCTCTGCTGTTTCTTCTGGCAGGGCTCAAGACTGTTGTGAGAGTCAAAGACAATCTCTGCTCTCTCTCCCAAGTTCAGCTCTCAGTCACAGCTAAGGAGTTACTTCCTGTCTCAAAGGCAGGCTTTTTCTACCACCTCTAATCAGGCAGGTGGTGTTAGTTAATTTGCTATCAGCAGTTAACCACCACACTGCTGGATTAGAGGCACATTTGTGAACAGGGATAAGTCCCCTGTTACATACATCCCCTGTTTGTGGAAGCTCGGCCTTATTCGAGATCTTTCTGTGACTTGAATGAGAGTGGATGGAGGAAGAGAACCCTCTGTCCCGCTGGGATTGGAGCCCTTTCTCCAGTTTATTTTTGTCTCCTCCCGAAGGTGCTTGAGATCAGCACTCCTCAGTCGCTCGAGGAGGACTTTTTCCACGTAAAGTCTTTTTATCGCGTGCGCGGTCATGAGATTTCTGTTGCGTCGGGCACTCCTCTTTTTGTAGACAATGTGTATGGCAACAGTTGTAGAGCAATTAGGACTAGCCCTTAGAGTTTTCTGCTCTTGAAGCGGTCTTTCTGCAGTTTCTCCACACCACGGAGTCGCCAGTTCAGCTTCTTTGGGACTGAGTTGCACCTCCACCTCCTTTTCCAGAGAACGTCCTATTTTTTCAGCTTCCTCAGCTAAGGATTCTTCTGGCTTTGATTCTGCACTCCTACCTCTGTTTGTTGTCTGTTGGGCAGCTGTAGGTTTGGCTAGTGCTTTCTTAGGTGGCTCAAACTTCGTAATTTTGTTTTGAAGTTGCGTGGAGTCCCCAACTCTCACTGTACCCTTGTCCTCACGGGCATTAGTTACTGTGGGATACTGGTGCTTGGGCAGAGCCAATACCTTTTTCCGTATTGGAGGAATCTGTAAGTTACTGGCCTGCAGAGTCTCAACCTGTTTGATTGCGTCTTGCAAGTCTCTTCTTAGGGAATTTATCTGCGCACTTTGCTTCCTCTGAGTCTGTATCAGAGTCTCCTTCATATTCTGGAGCGCTGTAATTTTTGTCGTCAAGGTTGCCGCTGCGTCTGCTTTCTCCTTGGTGTACTGACTCAAGGGAATGGAACAGTCTCTCTGTGTCTCCAGCTCTTGCTCCAGTTTCTGAGCCTTCTCATGCTCCCTCTCATACAGAGTCACCTGGTATGGAAGCTCCGCTTCCAATGATGCTCTGAAGACATGCAGCGTGGCCTTTAGCTCCTCATACTGGTCTGTGGATACGTACTGGGTATTCAGATGTTCCTGCAGCGCTTGTACCTCTTTAGCAGCCTGCAGTTTTTCTTCCTGTAGCGTTTGCTGCTTCTCCTCAGCATACTGGAGGTGTGTATGCAGACCTTGAAATTGGTTCTGCAGTCGGTGCTCTGCTTCAAACTTTTTCTTGACTTCTTCTGTCAACTGAAAATTTTCTTCTTTCAGTTTTAAGTTTTCTCTTTTTAATCTTGAATTTTCGCTTTTTTCAGTCTCTGTATTCTTCAGGGCTTCTTTGCAGTCCTCCTTCCATTTACGCACATTTGCTTTGAGAATGACACTCTCCTGGCGTGAGACTTCCTTCTCTAGGTTGAGGGTCTGAAGCTCCTTCTGAGAGACTTTGAGATCTGTATCAAGATTACCAATAGTTTCTTTAGCAATGTCCAGCTCCTCAGTGAGACTGTGTAGTTCCTTTCTGGAAACTTCCAGGTCTGTGCGGCAGCTGTTGGTCTCATGATGTGAGGCATCAAGCTCTATACGAAGAGTGTGAACCTCTTGTTGGAAGACTGTCATCTGCTTCAGTGCCTCCTCATACTTCCGCTTTAGCGTAGCCACCATTTTATCCGATTGGCACTGCTTTTCATCCATGGAGGAAATAGTAGCCTTTGCAGTATCTAGCTCAGTCTTGAGATCCTCCAATTCGGTCTTGGCCGCAGAGTAAATTGCGAGCACAGTCTTCTGTAGCTCAGCATTATTTTTTCTCTCCCTTTCCAATTCTTCACAGAGCAGATCACAGTCATGCCTGGCAATTTTCAGGGCGTCTTCAGGGCTGGTCAAGGGATCGTCACTCACTGGTTCCGGCTCCGCTTCCCTGGGATGACTGGTTGAGGGTTCCTCACTGTTGGCACTGGACAGACACTTCTTTGGGGTACACGACTTCTGCCTTGGGCCCTCTGGATATTTGGTTAACCGCGGGACGAATTCTCCATTTTCTCTAGGCCGCAGGGCAACTTTTCCTCCACAGGATCTGCGGACGTGTCTGTTCCTTCCACGGTAAGTGAAGAACTGCTTTTCTTTATCAGCCTTTTTGATTTGGATGACACCGTCCCTTCAGGGATATTGGGGTCTCCATCTTCATTTGAAATTTTAGCGGCTTCATTATATACGCCAGGCTTTTCTTGCAGTTTCTTTAGCTGACAGAAATATTGAGTGATCTGCTGCTCCCGCTCTGTCTCCTGCTGATCATATTCGTCAAAGGGAACGGTCTTTTCTGTTCATGCCGAGTTCAGGCACCCCCACCATTCTTGGGGTGTTTTGTGGGTGTGACACGGTTCGGGTTCCCCGTAAGAGATGTCTTCCTCTTTATTGGACTGGAAGGGCAACTCTTCCATGGGGTAGGGTTCATTACAGGAACGCTGCATCTTGTCCTCCATTTTTAGGCTATCAGGTGTAATTTTCTTCCTGACCTCAGGAGGCGCTATTGCAGCTGTTGCAACTGTATTTGCTAGAACCCCCAATTGTGGTAGTCCTACAGATGGGCATATTTTGCTTGTAGAGGTCGTAGCTCTCACAGGCATCTCTGTAGACTTTTCTTTCTTGGGAATTTTTTTTTTTTTTCAATCTCAGCAGTCCTGTGCATGCATTTTCTCTTATCAGGTATACATGATGTGCAGTTGCTAGGTAAAAAAAAGTCTATTTTCTCTACACCATTTACTTGCTAGGTGCAATCTCTCCGCTTCAGCAACAGAATTTGGTTTTCTGCCTGAGTTCAGTAATTTTCAGTCTCATCTTTGGGTATTATGGCATTCAGACTTCACACTTTGGCTGTCTGTTTTTGCTCCCAAGATATATATAGGCAGACTTTTTTACTTGCAGAAAAAAAAACATTCTTTCATTCCCGGCAGGGTGACTCAACACTCAGCAT
Source organism: Ascaphus truei (assembly GCF_040206685.1). Classification (NCBI taxonomy): domain Eukaryota; kingdom Metazoa; phylum Chordata; class Amphibia; order Anura; family Ascaphidae; genus Ascaphus; species Ascaphus truei. Next base: position 376,271,183 of record NC_134484.1, on the reverse strand, counting down.
TTGTTTGCTAAAAATTCCCCTGCTTCAGCACAGTCTTGTATCAATTTCCACACTTTTATGCATACACTCCATTCACAGCTGGTAGCCCTATGGGGTGTGGCAACCTTTATTTGCAAAATCAGTACCACTCGTGGGTCACCATCTGTATTCACTGCTTCAGCGAAACTTTTGAAAACAACAAACACCTATCCCTTTTTTAGGGCTGACTCACTTCTTGAACCCTGACTATGGCTGGAAGGCAAAACCCCTATTTCAATGACCATATTACACTTTGTGATAGGCAAAATAAGGTTTAGCTACTTCAGCAGTCTCTTCTGGGTTTTTGTAAGTTTCAGTGCAGTGTGTATCCCTTTAACTCTGATCTCTGCTGCATGAGGGTTTTTTTTTTTTTTTCAGACTGTTTGTAGGCCAAAAAGCATAACAAAAAATTTCACATAAAAATCTCCGGTCCTTTTTAACTTCAAAGACACCTCTTGTCCCACCTCGGACACCAAATGTAGACGGACGTTCACAGAGGTACACAATTGGAGGCTTTTATAAGGTGAAATTATAATAGGCTTTATTGTGCCCTTTCCTTTTTCATCAGGAAATCATCCAAACACAGGGGGGGGAACAAAGCTTCTATTACTTGGGAGTATTTCTAGTGAAAATACCATGCAATTAATTCACAACTCCCTAAGTCAAGCATGTCTCGCAGCCCCAAACATATAGCATGAAATAAGCAGATATAAGCAGTCTCTTAATAATGAAAGTCTTATCTGTTCCATGGAGGGAAAATCTTCTCTGGTTCATCTCCCTTTCCTCAGGGTGTGTCAGCATTCCGGTTCAGAAGTTTTCCCTGTGTCTTGTAAGCAGCTCTGCTGTTTCTTCTGGCAGGGCTCAAGACTGTTGTGAGAGTCAAAGACAATCTCTGCTCTCTCTCCCAAGTTCAGCTCTCAGTCACAGCTAAGGAGTTACTTCCTGTCTCAAAGGCAGGCTTTTTCTACCACCTCTAATCAGGCAGGTGGTGTTAGTTAATTTGCTACCAGCAGTTAACCACCACACTGCTGGATTAGAGGCACATTTGTGAACAGGGTTTAAGTCCCCTGTTACACTCCTATATCCAATGCAGAAACATAATATAGTCTATAGGGGATGACTACATCCTCTTAGGCAGAGCACACGGTTATCATCTGGGGAACCGGGTATACAGTGGAGTCTTAAACTCCTTATGACTGTTTTGTCTTCTAGAGGCGGTCATTTAAGAGTTCATACACTCCTACATGATACAAACATAGATATTTATATATATAATTATTTAGTTTCCATGTTGCATATATTTGCATATGCATTCTCTCCATCCTGTATATGCACGTACATCCTCCAGGGAGACAAAGAGAGAATATACTCACCCATTAGCAACGTGACTGTCATGTAATTGTAACATCTCCTTCTCTATATACAATAAAGTTATATATTTATATAAATTTCTGTATCATATTGTCATTATCTATCCCTTGTTTCATTTATTCGTTCTATACATTAGTCACTTCGCTTTATTGCTTTCTTATGTAGTGTTATACCATTTCTCTAGAAACTATGGTCACAGTGACACTCATTTTAGTCCTATCGGTTGCTATTGCAACACGGACAGAACATAACATTTAAAGTAGACCCTAAATGGGGCACACACAGTGTCAATACAGTCTAAGCAGACAAATTAGCAGCCTTAGTAATTCGTCTACGTCATTCATCTATGTGCCGATTGGCCGGTTCGGGTTGTCACACCTCCGGCCATTGCACATAAGATGCCAGGGATGTGGTCTTTCCCACTACTCCCATTACCTTGAGAAAAGCACTAGGTAGCACGAAACGTACGTCGGTTGTAATGACGCCTCTGCTGTGACGTCATTAGGGAGCGCAGGTACGGAACGGCGTGAGTCAGCTCCGTTTGAACAGCTTAAGATGCCAGGTTGTATATTTCCATCCTAATGCCGCTATAGCGAGGTGCCTGATCCTGATATATTATCACTGACACTCTTGGTCTTATATACTTTCTGCAGCCAAGTAGTGGAACATCGTAGTCTATATGTATGATTAATGTCGTGACTTATGGATCTCAAGTAACTCATGGCTGGGGGCTTCACTGTGCAGATACAGCTAAATTAATAGCGGTACAAGCCGTGTTTGCAGTAATAACGCCTTTACCAACATATTTATATAGGTATATTGGCTAGACACATGCTATTACTGTGGTGATATATGATGGTCTTTGAAACAGAGAACATACATAATATGTACTAACTATCTACATATGAGGATAGGTATGTCTTTATGACTCCTGTGTATCATTGTATACACTTCACATCTCCCACCTTAATTGATGGGTAGCTACACTCTGTTCAACAACATAAGCTACATTGGTTACTCACCTTTCTCGTAACCACCCCGTTTCTTTTATAGCCACATTGTGGTTTCTTTTTTGTATATTTGTTAAATAAAATATTTTAATATGTTTAGTAAATGGCTAATGGGCTCCTCCCAAGGATTGAATCTTTCCTAGCCAGCTATTGCTGTTAGTGAGTGCAAATAGGATTCTTTTGGGTTACCTCCATAACCTTCCTCCTCCTCCATATAACAGAATTGCAAATAAAACACAGATAGCTGGCGCTTAAAAAACACTCTGTGTAAGAGACGCAAAGTCCATAGGGTGATTGAAGTCATTTGGGAGACCCTCCACAGGAATCCAAGCTGGTGGATATAAGGAAGGGATCCTGACGGTTCCTCCTATGGGAGATAGACAAAGCACACCATTGCGCAGTATCTCAGAACTCGGACCCTCCCCAGCCGACAGGAATAATGTCTACTTACAATCAGTCTCTTGTATAGGTGCAGTGGAGAGAATCTGTGCTTGAACCACTTCTATGTTGCGGCCATGAACCCCACGTGTATCTGCCTCCCTTCTGCAATCCAATGATGGTCAGAAGTATCCCCCAATGTTTTCAGTTGATCACATAGGGAGATGGAAAGCACAAAATGGTGTAGAATGCACGAACAATTTATTAAAAAACAATTAACAGCCAATAAAATACTCACATAACCAGTGAGTGTAAAAACATCACTAGAATGCCGTCCGCATCATGCAGGGACCTCCCTCAGAGCCGTGGATGGTACCGGCGCTCCCAACACCAGCATTGTGAGGCTGTCGGTAGGGAATTCCCTGTGTGGTAGGAGTCGCGCTTCCAGTGACGTCACGATACGAGCGCCAGCACACACTACGGGGAGCAGTGAGATCGCATACTTTGCAGTGTAGTGTGGAGGGGTGTTGGGAGCGCCGGTACACCATCCACCGCTCTGAGGGAGGTCCCTGCATGATGCGGACAGCATTCTAGTGATGTTTTTACACTCACTGGTTATGTGAGTATTTTATTGGCTGTTAATTGTTTTTAAGTAGGCTGATTGTAAGTAGGCATTATTCCTGTCTGCTTGGGAGGGTCCGAGTTCTGAGATACTGCGCAATGGTGTGCTTTGTCTATCTCCCATAGGAGGAACCACTTTCTTCCACATCTTGTTGTATTTATGAAATAGTTTTTGCATGTCCAAACAGAATGACTGCAAATCCGTACATTTTGTAAATTTTATATGCAAATAAAATCTCAAAATGTATGTATATGCTATTCAATAAACTGCAAAGAAAGGGTCTCGGGCAGTAATCTCACCACCCACAGGCCTGCGAGATAGTGGATTTTGCAGAGAGAGAAATACACAAACCTACATGCGTGGGGAAGGCAAAAAGCAAATTGTGTGAAATAGAACAGTACAGTATATTCAAATGAGACGTTTTCTGTAGCAATACAGTGAAGACTCTCAATTAGTATTCCATCAAATTACTTTCCCTTTTTCGAATGATGCTGCATGGCAAAAATAAGCACCTTCGTTCTCTTGAAAGTTTTCAGCAATAGTCTAATTCAGCATTTTAAAGGCATGAGAGAGATATCTCTCTCCCATTTACACCTGTCCCTGTGAAGGTGTCTGTAACTACTGGAGAAAATCTGTTTTCTTCTGAAAACTAACAGCATTCTTCCGTGTACTCCACAGATCTCACTCTATCTGGTCTACCAAAGTCCACACACTCCACTGTTAGGAAGATATATATATATATTTTTTTTCTTTTTTTAACTTATATTTTTATTAACGTTTCAAATATAAATCGGAGGGGAAGGGGTACAAAAATAAAAGAAGGGGGTTGGAACGGGGAGGGGAAACAACCATTTTGTATCAGAAATCTAACAAGCATCAGTAATCACATTACATATCATACAACATTTTGTAGATGACACATTCTACACTCTACACTTTTGAACCCTCCCCACTTCCGGGTTCATTCCCCTTATCCAGCATCCCAGGGGTCCCAGACCCTATAATACTTCCTTGTAGTATTGTTCAGAAATGAGGTGCGTTTCTCCATTAATTGAACATCGTTAACCCTTCTAATCTCTCTTCTGGAGGGCGGGAGTGTCTTCTTCCACGCGGCTGCGCATCTAGCCGCCGTTACTATATGCAAAATCAGTTTATGTGTAGTGATTCACACTTTCCATGGGCATGGCTAGAATAATTAGGGTTGGATCTAGCGGGATCGTAATGCCCGTCACATCTTTTATTAGTTTCAGAACTGTCCTCCAGTATGTCTGCATTACTGGACAATATCACCAGATATGTGCTAGGTCTCCTGTCTGTCCACATCCCCTCCAGCATCTATCAGAGGCCTCTGGGAACACCTGCTTTAATCTTTTGGGGGTGTAATACCAACGTAACAATTTTATATATATATATATATATATATATATATATATATATATATATATATATATATATATATATATATATATATATATATTCTCTTTTGTTACCGCACAAATAGAAGTTTTACCCGCATTCTCCCATATATCTTCCCAGTCCTCCCTTGTTATCTCTGTCTGGAAATCAAGCATCCACTGATCCATATATTTATGGGGTGGGGTATCCTTTTTTGGGATTAAGCCCTGGTAGAAGGATATCAGCCCCTTTTGATATACCTTTGTTTTGCATAGATCTTCAAATCGTGTGGATCTAGGTAATTCCTCACCCCAAAAACGTTGCCACACAAAATGTCGGACCTGCAAATAGTTAAACAACTCAGTTTTGAATAGATCATACTGTACTTTCCCTTCACTTCCTCAAATAACATTATCTTATATTTTGCCACAAATCTCCCACCTCCAAAATCCCTCTGTCTCCAAGTATCAAAAAACCTGGGAGAAACCCTGGATTGCCAAACAAGGGTGTGAGCCTGGATGGGACCGACACCATCCTATACTTCTCTATTGCCATCTGTCAAATTTTCAAGGTAAATCCGATAACAGCCAGTTCAGACTGTCTCCAAGGCCCAGTCCCAGAGCCTGATCATAACAAGGAGGGCAGCCCAACTGTTTTTTTGAGTTAGCTCTCCAAGTCCACTCAAGCATAGACCCCACTCGGAGAGTGCCAATAAACCATTTGTTTCATATGAGAGGCCATATAATATTTTAGAATATTTGGGACTGCCATACCACCTCCTTCCTTAGCATCTAACATAATTGACCTAGCTTTTCTCAGTTGTTTATGTTTCCAAATAAATTTCATAATTCGATTTTGAATCTCTTTTAATAATAATAATAATAATAGCATGTTCTTGTATAGCGCTGCTAATTTTATGTATGCTTCTTTTATACTTGTGTATGGGACAGATATCGGCAACGTCTGAAAATATTACAGAAATCTAGGGAGGATATTCATCTTAACCGCAGTTATACGCCCTATCCAGGAGATACAATGGGAATTCCAGACTTGTAGATCCCTTTTTATCTTTGAGAAAAGATCAGTGTAATTACACTTGTATAATTAGTGATAATCCCTAGTAATATATATCCCAAAATACTTCAAATGGGTTTTTGTCCATTTATAGTCAAAGTGCAATTTAAGAACTTCAACCTCCTTTTCAGATAGCATTAAATTTAGGGCTTACAACTTCCCCATGTTAACTTTATACCCAGATAACTCACCAAATCCCCGTAGGGTGGATTGTAAATTCGAGAGAGATGTCAGTAGATTAGATACAGTGAGAATAATATCATCTCTGTCAGGGTCTCCAAGACATCCTGCTCCTAGCCATAGTTCCTTTCTCTGTCCACCGGATGTGCTGCTGGTTTCTGTCTGCTCTGGGGTTCCTCTGTCTGTATGTCTCCTCTTGTTGCTCCTGACCTCTGTCCTTATAGTTTCCTGTTACCTGTTCCTCCCTTGCCTTTGTTTTGTGTCCAGACTCCCTCTGCCCTGATCCGTTTCGGCTTGTTCCTGTTTTGATTCCTGTTCATATTAAAGGCCCTTGCTGTTGAACTAGATTGCCAACGTCTGTTTCCTGCTAGCAAATCCCAGTCCTGTTCCTTAGTGTCAGTTCCTACTCCCCTGCCCTGCTACTGCCTTGCTGTTGCCGACCCTGCCTGTGACCACGACGATCCTGCTTGTTGCCTGCCACCCAACCCTGCTTGTGACCGTGACGATCCTGCTTGCTGCCTGCCACTGAACCCTGCTTGGGACCACGACGATCCTGCTTGCTGACTGCCACCAACCCCTGCTTGTGACCCCAACAATCCGTGCCTGCTCCCCGCTGTTCCAGCCCCTGAGGTCCTACCCGCTGCAGGAGTCTCCCCCTTGACAGAAAACAAAGGCCACTTCTGGACCTCGCTGGAACAGATCCATCACCTGCCTACTTCAGAAGACCCCTTCCGCTTCCGATGGGGTGAAGATAAGTACTCTTTTTTTGGTGTTTGAAAATCCCATTTGGGATCCTGAAGGTTTTTGTTGCCGCAAAGGGTTCTGCAGGGTTTTTTGTGCCACTTTGTCCATGAGAAGAAATCCCTTCCCTGCAGTACCTGTTATCGCCATTTCAGACTCTCAGACTTTCATTCCCTGGACAAGGCTTGTCTCTCTACATTTCCGGGGTGGGCCACAGCAGATAAAAACAGACTTGCTTTTGATTTCTTTGTTTGGCTATACCACTGCTGGTTCTTAGGGTTCCCATTTCAAAAACAAGAGTACTCCCATTGTTTTGTTGCTTATGCCATGATTTCTCTGTAATCTGTGATCTTCCAAAGCTTGGTTCTAAGGTTCCAGATCTAACGGCAAGTTTCTCTGTCTTTAGTTTCTCGCAATCTGTGATATTCCTATGCCTGATTCTAAAGTTTCAGATTTAACTGCAAGTTTCTGTCTATGGTTTTCCCTGCAATTTATATTTCTGTGACTGATGCTAAGGTCTCAAATCTAAAGGTCAGCTATCCTACCTTTGTCTCCCTGTTGTGCCTAATATTTATGTTGTTCATTCCAATGCTTCTACTTTAAAGACACATTTCCTCTTTACTGGTTTTCTTGGGGAGGTTGGTTTTCCCTATGTCCGAAACTATGGCTCCCACTTTGAAAATAGTCTTGAGCAATAAATGTGAACACAGTACCACTGATTCTTCACAGCTTCTCAAAGCAAAGAGAAAGAAAAAGAAGAGAGGAGGCGTTACAGTGAAAGTTACAGAAGGAATTAAGGATAACCCTTCAACATCAGGAAAACCTGCGCTAGAAGAGAACAGAGATATGCTGCAGCCTAAGGCGACTCACAAAATTATCCCAGGAATAGTGGAAAAGAAAGAGGACGTCTTTAACCAAGGTAAAAGAGCCCTAACCCAGGCACCTCAACCTACAGGGAAGGTGATAGCTTGCCCCTATGGACAACTAAATAAAGAGCAAGAGGCCACGGTTGCACTACAGAAGTGTCTGTGTTCTCAGCAATTTCTAAATGTGTATTACAGGAGAAAGAGAACCATCAGTTGAAGAGTGATCTGGTTATCATGTCAAGTAAGTTGCAGAAGGCATATACTGATGGTGCCCAGGACCAGAGCTCCATTGATAAACTTAACACCACGCTGGAATTCTTTGAAAAATAATTTAACAAGCTTAGTACAGAGCTGGGAGCCTCTCGGGAGGAGACTCGCGACTTAAAGACAGAGATGGAAGCCTCTCAGTAGGAGAGACGTTCTGTGAGAGAGGCCTTTGAAGGGTTGAATAGTGAGTTTGAAACAATAAATCAAATGTTCAAGACCCTCTCTGTCCAAGCCAGTGAAGGAGATAAGAGACTCCATGAATTAGAAGAGGAGAAGAAACAATTGGCCCGGGAAAAGTTAGACATTCAGGCAGCACTGCAGAATGCAGAGAGTGCTGCAAGAAGAATGTGTCTCCCTGGAGCAGCGCACACAAGCAGAAAACATGCTACAGGGCCAGCTGCAAGAACTGCATGCGAGTCTGCAGGATGCAAGGAGAAACTGGTGAATGCAGAGAAGAAGCATTGAGTTGTGCAGGAAGAAAGTATCCAGACTGCTAACGAAGTAAAAATGCTGCAGGAGCATTTGAATACCCAGTGTGTCCCCTGAGAGCAGCATGATGAGCTGAAGGCCACACTGAGCATAACCAGAGCCTTGCTGGAGGAGGAGCTTAGAGGCCAGGTAACTCTGTATGAGAGGGAGAACGAGGCGGTCCAAAACCTGAAGCAAGAGCTAGAGGAGCAGAGACACTGCTCCATCCCCAACTGTCAGTACACCCAGGAGAAAAAAGCCTGGAAAAGGCAAGCTGCTGGGACCTTAGCGAAGGAATTGGCAGAGCTCCAAAACGTAATGAAGGATGCGTGGAAGCAAGCTCAGAGCGAGCACAGTGTAGAGATAAAGGCCCTGAGAGGAGAACTGCTGGATCCACTCAAACAGAGGTCTCTCGCTGAGGAGTGGAACTTGCAGCAAAGTCTAGAAGTGGAAGAGCTAAAGCTGGCAGCTGAACACACATCCCAGCAACTCATAGCGCTGCAGGCGCAGATCGCTGAGCTCAAGATACAGCTCGCCAAAAAGGAAGAGAGAGAGGAGGTGTCCGTCAAGTGGCCGGCCTCACACTGCGCTATGATGTCAAAATGGCCGATGCCTGCGAATTGCTGGACCACACAGCCCGTGAGAAGGACTGGCTGGAGCTGGACAGGTCCGGGAGGAGTACCGCTGCAGGTCAGAAATAAAGAAAAATAAACAGATTTAATCCTTGCTCTCAGTCATCTGGGAGATGTGGAATCTTGACTCAATTCCAAAGAAGCTGAACTGGCAACTGCATTGAGTGGGAAAAGAAATGCAGAAGGGCAGCTTCAAGAGCTAAAAACTCAAATAGCTGGTCTTAAATGCTCATTAAGTGATACCACGAAATGGCAGGAGACTGGGACAGTAGAAACAGATTCCGGACATCAGACAGAATTCAAAAGCAAGCTGGCAGAGTCTTTGCAAGACCTGAGCAAGGGTTACAAGGAAAAGACATTTAGTGCTAAACTGAAGTCTGAAAAAATGAAGTTGGAGAAAGAGATTCCAAAACTAAAAAGGGATATGTTGGTAACAAAAAGAGACCACGGAGAGTGAACTCAATGTCCCCACTGACTTGGATGGAGAGCCTGATGCACCCGTTCCTGATGCCCATGTTCCTGATGTCCATACCAGGCATTTAAGTTAAACGCACCCATCAGGAAGTTCCTTGCAACGCCCGACGTACCGGTTACTGGTTCCTGCGTCGTCGCAGTGGGGACAAGTATTTTGCCCGTCAACAAACCACCAGAGGTGGGTCACTCGGAGTCTGCCTTTCATCAAGGCCTCTGGGAAGAGCCTGGATGATCATTTGGAGAACACTCTTGAGAGGGGGGTGGGTAATGTCAGGGTCTCCTAGACATCCTGCTCCTAGCCATAGTTCCTTTCTCTGACCACTGGGTGTGCTGCTGGTTTCTGTCTGCTCTGGGGTTCCCCTGTCTGTCTATCTCCTCTTGTTGCTCCTGTCCTCTGTCCTTATAGTTTCCTGTTCCTCCCTCGCCTTTGTTTTGTGTCCAGACTCATTCTGCCCTGATCCATCTCTGCTTGTTCCTGTTTTGAGTCCTGTTCATATTAAAGGCCCTTGCTATTGAACCAGATTGCCACAGTCTGTTTCCTGCTAGCAAGTCCCAATCCTGTTCCTGCGCCCAAGTCTCAGTTTCTGCTCCTGCCTTCCTGTTGCCAACCCTGCCCGTGACCACGACGATCCTGCTTGCTGCCTGCCACAGTACCCTGCTTGTCACCTGACGATCCTGCTTACTGCCTGCCACCAAACCCTGCTCGTGACCCCAACAATCCTTGCCTGCTCCCTGCTGTTCTGGTCACTGAGGTTCTACCCGCTCCAGGAGTCTCCCCCTTGACAATCTCATGGTTCATATCTCTTTGTTGAGTCGTAGGACCTCGTCGTCAGTATTTACCTGGTTTTGTAAGGTAACGTCCTAGATACAGATAAAGATCTTAATAAGAAATATAATCAGCCATCGCTGGCTGCCCGCAGCCGAATCAGGACAGATCTGGGGTCCCCACCTTCCTGTATTAGTGAAGGGACATCTCCTGCTGCTGCCACACCAGCAGCAGTGACTTGGGGGTGAATACGAGGTACCAATCAGAGGCTATAATTAAATATACTGAGCGGGATACACAGAGCTCACTTAGGAAACGCGTATGCGCTCTGACGTCAGGCGCAGACGTCAGGCGTCTTCTGCGCGCCAGGAAGATGTTTTTTGAAATGTGGATCTTGGTGCTTAAGCTAATATAAATAATGCATTGAATTAACCAATAATATATTTGTAAGTAATAAAGTGTTTTTGTCCACTAATCTTGTACGTGCATAGAAGAGAAATAAACCATGATCAATATGCTTGTGCCTTTGTAAATGTCTTCTAGCCATTTCATTTGTCTCTGTATATCTCTTTAGTGGCCATAGTAGACATTTGCACTGTATGACAAATCTCACAAAGGTTTAGAATGGAGCCTTAACCCTTTGAGTGCCGGAGGGGCTGTCATCTTTTGTTCTCCTGCCTCCATACGAGCACAGAACTCGATCTCCCGTACAAAATGCCAGACCCCGTCAAGGCCGCCGGGGGGGGGGGGGGGAAGCCAGTACTGGCCCTGTAGTTTTAGGAGCACGAGCTCCTTCACACAGTCCGTTATCTGCATGGGACCCCTTTAGCTGCAGGTAGCGTACAGGGGGGAAGATCACTTCCTCTCTGCTGAGCATGAAGTTGAGGAGCCTCAGGGAGAGCGGAGGAGAGCAGTGGGGGGCTTGGAGCATGGGAAGAGCGAGGCTAACAATAGGGAAAGGTAAGGGTCAGATGAGGTTGAGAGACAGACATGAAAGGGGAAGAAGAGATCTAGAAAGGAAGAGAGAAAAAAATAAAGGAGCAAAAAAGAAATACACAAGAGGGAAAAGAAAGTGACATGAGGGGTGGGGAATAGAGTAAGATGTGAAGTGGAAGGAAAAGAGAAAAAGAGGCTTGGGAGAAGATACGATTGAAGATGACATGAAGAGTAAAATGTAGGGGGGAAAAAAGACATGGGGGAGAGAAACATAGAGGATTAAAGAAAGAGAACAGCAACAATGGAAAGGGACACAAAGACATGTGAGTGATAAAAAATAGAATGAAAGCATGAATGAGAAATGTGATGAGGGGGAAAGAAAAAGCACTGGGATGGAGGAAAAAGGAGACATGAGGGGGATATAAGAGAAATATGAGGACAGAACAGAGAGAGAGAATTATATAAAAGTATGAAAGGTGCAAGAAGAGAAAGATATGCTGGGGAAGAGGGGGAGAGATGCTGAGAGGAGAGAGTAGCATGCTTGGGGTGGAAGAGAGAAAGACATGCTGGGGGGAAAGGAGAGAGAAAGATGCTGGTGGGAGGGGGGGTAGGAAAGAAATATATACATTCAGGGGGAGAAAGATATGACATACAGTACTGTAGGAGAGAGAGACATGATTGGGGAGAGGGAGAGGAGAGGGAAATATGTGCTGGGAGGATGGAGAAGAGGGAAAGACATGCTGGGGGGGGAGATGATAGTGAAAGACATGTCAGGTGGGAGAAACACACAACACTGCATTAGTGAGCTTTGGAGATACCCATTAGCACTTAACAAGGTGTTAAGTTAACACCTCATTAAGTCAATAACAGAGATTTGGGGATCTGGTCTTTACTTGTAAGCCTCTAAGCCCCTTTACTGCCAGACGGGCCTGCAGTTTATTGCAGAGAAATGGGCTGCATGTATCGCTAGCAGCACACCGGTTACTTTCATGGCTCTTCTGAGCATTCCTCTAAGGCAGAAGCGGCCAACTCCAGTCCTCAAGGGCTACCAACAGGTCATGTTTTCAGGATATCCCTGCTTCAGCACAGTGGAAAGGGACATTTGATCACGGCCGTCACACTACGACCAACTCCTCACTGGTGTTCATCCGGGGGGGGGCCCTCTACCACAGCCGCTGGATCCTCCGCCGCCAGCCACTTCCACGAGAAGGTACATTTTTTTCGGTAGGGGGTTAGTATTAGGGGTTTTGGTGGTTAGGGTGAGAGGTTGACTTTAAGGGTTTTAACGGTTAGGGGGTTAACTAAATGGGTTTTAGGGTAAGGTGTTAAGGTTTGTAGGATAGGGGGTAGCTATAGTACTAGGGGTTAAGATTAGGAGGTTTTAGGGTAAGGGCTATGGTTAGTGACTTACATTAGTGGTGAAGCAGCCGGCTGCGGAGTATCTCGGTGGCAAGGTGAGAAGCGGATAAATGCAGCACATGCAGCACAGGTGAACCACTGATTGAGCCACCAATGCTGAAGCAGAGATATCCTGAAACCCTGACCTTTTTGTGGCCCGTAAGGACTGGAGTTGGAGACTCTTGCTATAAGGTGTGATTATAACGGCATGAATTGCATTTATTAAACATCTTGGGATTTCACATCACAATGTAATTCATACTGCAGACTGTAATAATGTCTTTACATTCAAATCCAAGCAAGGGTTCATAAAATATGAAAAGGTCTCTTTTTGGAGTTCATGAAATGATAGTCCCTTTTATAATGCTAAAGCAGAGCTCTTCAACTGGTGGCCTATGGGACAAATGCAGCCTGCTGCAGTCTTTCATGTTGCCCTTGGACTCTGCTCCTGATAATTTCATTCAACTTGCTATGCTTAGGAAGCGAAGGGCCATTTGTCACATTAAAACTCATTTGTAAAGTAAGCTAATGAAAATATATAAGTATTTGCCTGCAAAAATGTTCAGATATTATACCTTTTAAGTCGTTAAATGTATCTAAAATGACTGCAATATGCTTGCTGCCTTTCTACTCCTAATTGTTTTCTGATCTGGCCCCTTTGGAGAACTAGTTGAAGAGCCCCGCTATAAAGTATCTAGATACAAGCAGATGCCCAGACATGCCCTATCAAACTGAGGAATTGCACTGATTCCTGCAGTGCTTTTGTCACAGCCTCTCAATGTGCACACAGAGCGGTACTGTATGTACACATACAGATTTACTTTCACTCGTAAACTGTACTTTAAAATCAGCACCATGCAGGAAGTGACATTGCTTGTCATATAATATATCCACATTGATAGGACCTATTAACTGTGCTGTAAAGGTGTCAAAGGGTTTCCTCTGTGACATACATTAAATGGCAATCCAGTGCTAACTGCAAGCTTGCCCTAATATTCCTTTCTCCTAAACATATTCCAATCTGAAAGCCCTTACTAAATCTCTCGAGTTTCCGAGAGAAACAGTGGGAAATCAATGCCGTACGTTATCCATAATCCAATGTCTGTCTCTTTATGTGCAGACAATAACGCCCTAGGGTATTCTCAGCCAACATGATGAAGGGATTGCTGCGGGGGAAAGTGGTTGTCACAATGTATTGAGTGAGCCCAGCATAAAGGTATCACCACCAGCTCTTTGGCTCCATTCTGGCATTGAAAGGAAATTGACACGTTTGGAGCAGGCAGCTTATTTTAAGCAGGTGTCTGCCTGGTGATCATACATGGGCCATATACATTTTTAATGTAATATTTCATTTCTGGCAGTAGATGTAAACTGGAGGAGAGGAGTAAAGCTCTCCACTAAGAATAGCACTTTGATGATGTCAAATGGGTATCAGCAGTTGCTCTATATAATAATGTTCAATCATATGAGATGGACATCTATTTCCGTGTCAGGCCAGAAATTCCTGTAAAGACCTGTAAAGACCTGTAACATTACATTGGACATGCCTTTCCTCAATAAAACAAAACATAACCTGATTTGATTTTTCTTGTATTAATAAAGCTAAATTTCTAGCTATAGGTAATACTCACAAACATCCCTGTCCAAAATCCTGATAGGCGTGCAGCCACGTGGAGTAAGATAAACCTTCATCAACAAACAAAAAAAAATGGCGCACAGCCAAGAGTGGGTCCCAAATCAATGCATAAAAATGTTCTTTATTGAACCATCTAAAATGGAGGTGAAGACCCACCTACGCGTTTCGTGTAAAATACACTTTATCAAGGAGCATGTACTGTACAAAACAACACTTCCTTATATACACTTACTTTCTCCCCGTTTTCGCGCCAAAGGTGATGATGTGGACACGCCCACAAATGTGGTGACATCATTCACCCGTCGGGGCGGTCTCCCACGTCCTCCGGAATACCCTGATAGATGATCCTCCAATCACCACTCTTCTCCGTGCATGGTGTCAACGCGGAGGTAAAACTGAAGAGTCCGGCACTTACCCCCCTGGAAGCCAATCCTCCGGTGAGTGCGGAGATGCGCCTCTACTCATTACTCCCCACATCATCACCCGAGGCAACTCCCACAGGCAGATGCCGGACTCAGGCTCCACCTCCCTCTCTACCACTTTGTGCACGAATCCTGGGAAGAGAAGTCTCACCTCCAGGGACCCAGGAGCCAATGGGAGCACGCCATAGGGGATGACCACGTCCCCACGTTATCATCTGTTGCTGAGCAGAAATCGAGGGACATACAAACAATACAACTTTATTGACAAAAAATTGTTAATATATCTCATCATTGTCAATACTACTGTTATTCATATGTAATACAAATTAAAAACATAACAAACAGACATACCAAGATCTCCATAGAAACTGGACAATAATATTTATACTATAAGAATTACTTGTGGAACTTATATATATTATTTTATTTTAATTTAATTATTCTAACAGAATCCATCTGCCCAATAAACCCTTTTATTAAGGAGAAAAGACATAAGTATGAACATGGAGATCTCTAAAATACTTTCAATAGAAAAGGGAAGAGAGAGGAAGTTATTAAACATGATAACATTGTATTATGGAAGTTTAAATATTTAGAACACAATCTTTAGTTTCTACTAAAGGATAGAAACAGGTAATATCCTTCACTCTCCAAATGTTTAGAGAATTGAATTGATAACCCTGTCTGTACATGCAATAAACTTTTAAAATATACATTTAACTCTAAATTCTGAATTAATGTATGCAAAAAGTCCCTTTTGTGTTCTTCACATTAGGAATAAGCCTAAATTAATATGAACAAAAGGCATGTATATATATAATAACAAAAATTGGAACTGTTTCAACCCATTAAGTTGAAATTGGGAAACAGTTGTGTCTATATGTGATGAGAAACTATTTATTCATTCTCCCAGAAAATGAGCCAAATTCCACTCTACATTGATACCATGAGGGGATTTGGTGTTCAATAAGAAAATCCATTTGGATTCCATGCGATCCAAAAGTTTAATCATATCACCACCCCGTTCTCTGGGTATGACTTTATCAATAGCTAAAAAGCTGAGATTATCAATTCCTCCATTACTGCATTCAGTGAAGTGTTTCACCACGGGATGTGACAAATCCCCTTTCTTAATGAGCATAATGTGTTCCTGTATCCTTAATCTTAATAACCTAGTAGTTCTACCAACATATCTAATTCCACAGCCACACGAGAGTAAGTATATGACAAATTTAGAATTACAATTAAGAAAACTGTCAATCTTAAATCCCCTTTGTGGACTGTGGGATGAGAAACACTTGGAAGGTGCCATATATCTACAAACACTGAAGGCTCCACACCGATAAGAACCCTTGGTAGAAAATTCTTTCCTTTTTAGATCATCTTTGAAAATGTCACTAGGGGACACAAATCCTGCTATAATCTTGGCTCTCCTAAAGACACACTTTGGGCCTGTTTGGAGAAAGTCGTTCAGTGAGGGATCCATTTGTAATATATTCCAATGTCTACGTAAAATTGTCCTAATCTGATTACTGCTTCTATTGCATTGTGAAATAAAAAATGGTGTATCGATATTCTAACTAATGGTATTATCACTTTTGGAATGTGTACTTTTGGAAATTTTGCCCTTGTCCCTCCTTTTCCTCCCAGAACCCCCAGAGTTTACAAGGGTTTCCCTATCCAAACATGAAATCTCATCCAATGTGGCTTGTAAATGATTGGGTTCATAACCCCTTTCAATAAATCTATTCTTCAATTCCTCAGATTGAGAAAGAAAGCCCTCTCTAGTAGAGCAATTTCTTCTCAATCTGAGGAACTGTCCCCTGGGAATCCCAGAGATCAAAGGGCGTGGGTGGCAGCTGTCTGCTCTAAGAAAGCAGTTCCGTGAGTTCTCCTTTCTATAGGTATTAGTTTGAATTTGTTGATTAACATCAATTTACAATTGAAGAGCCAGAAATTTAATTTGTTGAATATTATAAACGTGAGTGAATTTTAAATCATAAGTGTTAGTGTTAACGTATGTAAATAAAGATTGTAACGTGTCTATATCCCCTTTCCAAATCAAAATTAAATCATCAATAAAACGCTTGTAAAAAATAATATTGTTTCTAAAGGGGTTAGTGCTACTATAAATAAAATGTGCTTCCAACCATAAACAAGTTAGCATAAGAGGGGGCGAAACTCGTCCCCATCGCCGTGCCTTTACATTGCAAATAAAACTTGTGCTCAAATAAAAAATAATTGTGTGTTAATAAAAAAGTGATAGCTTCTATAATAAACGTTGTGTTAAAAAGTGAATTCTCTGAAACTTCTAAGAAATGTCTGACCGCTGCCAACCCGGACTCATGTCTAATTATTGTATATAAAGAGGTCACATCAAGTGTGACCCATACGTATGATTGATCCCATTTGATCTCTTGGATTTGTTCAAGTAAGTCCCCAGAGTCAAGGATAAAGGAGGGCAAGGCTCTCACAAAGGGTTGTAAGTATTTGTCTACATAACATGATAGGCCATCTCCCAAAGATACTATACTCGAGACTATTGGCCGGCCCGGAGGGTCGACCAAAGTCTTGTGGATCTCTGGGTGATGGTGGAAGATTGGGACAACCGGGGTTGGGTTGAGAATGAAGTCAAATTCATTTTTAGAAAGAACATTGGTAATTCTACCTAATTCCAAAAGATCCAGTAGAGATTTCATAAATAGACTGGTTGGGTCCCGCGGGAGTACAGAGTAGGAGGAAGAATCTCTAAGTTGACGATAAGCCTCCTCAAGATAATTCGTCCTGCTCTGCACCACCACGTCCCCCCCCCCTGCATTTTTTATTACCAATGTATGATTATTTTGTAAAGACCTTCCTTTCAGCAGATGCATCATTTAATGGAGTCATGGGTTAGAGGGATCTGCTTAATCAGCTCCTTACACTAATGTATATGGACTTTGAGATGAGTGGAGCTTTGTACAGTATATCATGTTCTCTGTGGTTGATGTGCCAATTACAAACCCTTTGGACAAAGTGACAACAATCTTTACACACAAAGATTTGTCGAGTAGAGCTCTACCAAGTTTTTACATATCACTCTAAGGGGGGTTAACTATTTTAACATTTCTATGACTATACATGAGTGGTGGCCACACTCTTTAGTTATTTTGTACCCCAATATCACCTGCATTGCTCAAGAATATTGTTCTTCTGCGCTATTTAGAGTGCATTTTTAAAATAATTGCTTTTTTAAATTTATTTTTAAATGGAAATGAATTTTGGTGAAGAACAATAGTGTTACTCAATCCATGCCAGGACCAGCTAACTGATTACCACTGCATGTGAAATACAATACAAGTTAATTAAGCAGAAATGCTGCTTTAGCTCATAAAATAAGCTAATACCAGCACAGAGCCACAGAGATCCATTAATTCAGTACTAATAATGGGACATTATCATAATCCATTGCGGATGTTACAGTATTTTCTCTGAGATTAGAACCATATTAACCCATATCTACATTTAACGTGTCTCTCTCTCAAAATCCATATTTCCAGATCTGGAGGGGAGTAATGCCACCTTTAGGTGTGAACTACAGTAACTAACGTCTGGAAAAATCCCTGTGTTAACTATAACGGGCCTCCGTGGATAGGCATTGTCAGGAAGAACACTTTGTTTTCATACTGTACTATTAGCACAAGCAGCCGATTATAGTTAATGCAATGCCCTTTCCGGCTGAAAACAGCACTTAAAGCAGCAACACATGTAGCTCTGCCTGATTTTTATTTTATTACAGGGTTGAAGCAGGGGGTCTCTGGAACTGAACTGTATTAATTTCAGCTCCGGTGACACTCTGCTTCTAAAGATACCTCTGTAGGGGTACCGGTTTCTCTGTGGAGTTAAAATGACTACTTAATGGGGTCAATAGGAAGTGTAAGGAATGATGCCACAGCTTCCTATTGGCCTGCTTGAGGTGGGACATTTTAAGCAGTAAAACATATAAGATTTGATATGTTTTGTTTTTTTTCATAAATCAGTTCTGCAGTATTAGATAATGACTGTTTTGTTTTTTTATTCACCTCTTAATTCCCTTTTTAAAGATTTTTAAAGCATCTTTTTATATCTATACTAGCTGAGAGCCCCGGCGTTGCCCGGGATGTTTGTGGTGTGGGGGTGGCATTTGGGTGGGGAGTGGTCCACGCGGCCCATGGCAGTGTGCGGTGGTACTGCTGCTGTGGCTGTACTGATGGTGATTGTATCGGTGTGCTGATTTGGGAGGGTTTGTTGCTGATGTGGGGGTGCGAAGGTGCCAATGTGTGGGTGCTGATGGTGTTGATGGGGGCTGGGAATGGTGGGGAGCCGAGAATGCCAGTGTGCTGGCGGGGCGGGGGGGGCATGGGATACCGGTGTGCTGATGTGGTGGTGCTGGGGATAGTGTATGTGTGTGTATACGTGTGTGTGTGTATATATACACACGTGTGTGTATACATGTTTGTGTGTGTGTGTGTATACATGTTTGTTTGTATACATTGTGTATGTGTACGTGTGTGTGTATATACACGTGTGTGTGTGTATACACGTGTGTGTGTGTATACACGTGTGTGTGTGTATACACGTGTGTGTGTGTATACACGTGTGTGTGTATACACGTGTGTGTGTGTGTATACACGTGTGTGTGTGTGTATACACGTGTGTGTGTGTGTATACACGTGTGTGTATACACGTGTGTGTGTGTGTACACGTGTGTGTGTGTGTACACGTGTGTGTGTGTACACGTGTGTGTACACGTGTGTGTGTGTGTACACGTGTGTGTGTGTGTGTACACGTGTGTGTGTGTGTGTGTGTGTACACGTGTGTGTGTGTGTACACGTGTGTGTGTGTGTGTATACGTGTGTGTGTGTGTGTGTACACACGTGTGTACACACACACACACACACACACGTGTGTACACACACACACACGTATACACACACACACACACGTGTACACACACACACACACACGTGTACACACGTGTGTGTGTGTGTGTGTGTGTGTACACGTGTGTGTGTGTGTGTGTGTACACACGTGTGTGTGTACACACGTGTGTGTGTGTGTACACACGTGTGTGTGTGTACACATGTGTGTGTGTGTACACGTGTGTGTGTGTGTACACGTGTGTGTGTGTGTACACGTGTGTGTGTGTGTGTACACGTGTGTGTGTGTGTACACGTGTGTGTGTGTGTGTGTGTGTGTACACGTGTGTGTGTGTGTACACGTGTGTGTGTACACGTGTGTGTGTGTGTACACGTGTGTGTGTGTACACGTGTGTGTGTGTGTACACGTGTGTGTGTGTGTACACGTGTGTGTGTGTACACGTGTGTGTGTGTACACGTGTGTGTGTACACGTGTGTGTGTGTACACGTGTGTGTACACGTGTGTGTGTGTACACGTGTGTGTGTGTACACGTGTGTGTACACGTGTGTGTGTGTACACGTGTGTGTGTGTACACGTGTGTGTGTGTACACGTGTGTGTGTACACGTGTGTGTGTGTGTGTGTACACGTGTGTGTGTGTGTACACGTGTGTGTGTGTACACGTGTGTGTGTACACGTGTGTACACGTGTGTGTGTGTGTGTACACGTGTGTGTGTGTGTACACGTGTGTGTGTACACGTGTGTGTGTGTGTGTGTGTACACGTGTGTGTGTGTGTACACGTGTGTGTGTACACGTGTGTGTGTGTACACGTGTGTGTGTGTACACGTGTGTGTGTGTACACGTGTGTGTACACGTGTGTGTTTGTGTACACGTGTGTGTGTGTACACGTGTGTGTACACGTGTGTGTACACGTGTGTGTGTGTGTACACGTGTGTGTGTACACGTGTGTGTGCGTGTGTGTGTACACGTGTGTGTGTGTACACGTGTGTGTGTGTACACGTGTGTGTGTACTCGTGTGTGTACACGTGTGTGTGTGTGTGTGTGTACACGTGTGTGTGTGTACACGTGTGTGTGTGTGTACACGTGTGTGTGTGTACACGTGTGTGTGTGTACACGTGTGTGTGTGTGTGTACACGTGTGTGTGTGTACACGTGTGTGTGTGTGTACACGTGTGTGTGTACACGTGTGTGTGTGTGTACACGTGTGTGTGTGTACACGTGTGTGTGTGTGTACACGTGTGTGTGTGTACACGTGTGTGTGTGTACACATGTGTGTGTGTACAAGTGTGTGTGTGTGTACACGTGTGTGTGTGTGTACACGTGTGTGTGTGTGTACACGTGTGTGTGTGTGTGTGTGTACACGTGTGTGTGTGTGTGTGTGTACACGTGTGTGTGTGTGTGTACACGTGTGTGTGTGTGTACACGTGTGTGTGTGTGTGTACACGTGTGTGTGTGTACACGTGTGTGTGTGTACACGTGTGTACGTGTGTGTGTGTACACGTGTGTGTGTGTGTGTACACGTGTGTGTGTGTGTGTGTGTGTACACGTGTGTGTGTGTACACGTGTGTGTGTACACGTGTGTGTGTGTACACGTGTGTGTGTGTGTGTGTACACGTGTATGTGTACACGTGTGTGTGTGTGTGTACACGTGTGTGTGTGTGTGTACACGTGTGTGTGTGTGTACACGTGTGTGTGTGTGTGTACACGTGTGTGTGTGTACACGTGTGTGTGTGTGTGTGTACACGTGTGTGTGTGTACACGTGTGTGTGTGTGTGTACACGTGTGTGTGTACACGTGTGTGTGTACACGTGTGTGTGTGTACACGTGTGTGTGTGTACACGTGTGTGTGTGTGTGTACACGTGTGTGTGTGTGTGTGTGTACACGTGTGTGTGTGTGTGTACACGTGTGTGTGTACACGTGTGTGTGTGTGTGTACACGTGTGTGTGTGTGTGTGTACACGTGTGTGTGTGTGTACACGTGTGTGTGTGTGTGTGTACACGTGTGTGTGTACACGTGTGTGTGTACATGTGTGTGTGTGTACACGTGTGTGTGTGTGTACACGTGTGTGTGTGTGTGTGTGTGTGTGTACACGTGTGTGTGTGTGTGTACACGTGCATGTGTGTCTACGTATACGTGTGTGTACGTGTCTGCGTGTGTCTGCGTGTGCCTGCGTGTCTGCGTGTGCCTGCGTGTCTGCGTGTGCCTGCGTGTCTACGTGTGCCTGCGTGTCTACGTGTGCCTGCGTGTCTACGTTTGCCTGCGTGTCTACGTGTGCCTGCGTGTCTACGTGTGCCTGCGTGTCTACGTGTGCCTACGTGTGCCTGCGTGTCTACTTGTGCCTGCGTGTCTACGTGTGCCTGCGTGTCTACGTGTGCCTGCGTGTCTACGTGTGCCTGCGTGTCTACGTGTCTACGTGTGCCTGCGTGTCTACGTGTGCCTGCGTGTGTATGTGTACGTGTGTGTGTCTACGCGTGTGTGTCTACATGTGTGTGTATACATGTGCCTACGTGTGTGTATATACGTGTGTGTGTACGTGTGTGTACGTGTGTGTACGTGTGTGTACGTGTGTAGGGCAGGGAGGGTGGGGGCGAAGGGCAGGGAGGGTGGGGGCGAAGGGCAGGGAGGGTGGGGGTGAAGGGCAGGGAGCGAAGGGCAGGGAGGGTGGGAGCGAAGGGCAGGGAGGGTGGGGGCGAAGGGCGGGAGCGAAGGGCAGGGACGGGGGGGGGGGGTGAAGGGCAGGGCCGGGGGGGGGCGAAGGGCAGGGCCGGGGGGGGGGGGGGCGAAGGGCAGGGCCGGGGGCGAAGGGCAGGGCCGGGGGCGAAGGGCAGGGTCGGGGGGGGGGGCGAAGGGCAGGGCCGGGGGGGGGGTGAAGGGCAGGGCCGGGGGGGGAGGGGGAGGGTGAAGGGCAGGGCCGGGGGGTGAAGGGCAGGGCCGGGGGGGGGTGATGGGCAGGGCCGGGGGGGGGGGTGAAGGGCAGGGCCGGAGGGGGGGGGTGAAGGGCAGGGACGGGGGGGGTTTAAGGGCAGGGCCGGGGGGGGGGGGTTGAAGGGCAGGGCCGGGGGGGGGGTTGAAGGGCAGGGCCGGGGGGGGGGTGAAGGGCAGGGCCGGGGGAGGGGGGGTGAAGGGCAGGGCCGGGGGGGGGGTGAAGGGCAGGGCCGGAGGGGGGGGGTGAAGGGCAGGGCCGGAGGGGGGGGGGGGTGAAGGGCAGGGCCGGAGGGGGGGGGGGTGAAGGGCAGGGCCGGGGGGGGGGGTGAAGGGCAGGGCCGGGGGGGGGGGGGCAGGGCCGGGGGGGGGTGAAGGGCAGGGGGGGGTGAAGGACAGGGCCGGGGGGGGAGGGTGAAGGGCAGGGCCGGGGGGGGGGGTGAAGGGCAGGGGGGGGGGGGGTGAAGGGCAGGGCCGAGGGGGAGGGTGCTCCGGGAGAGCGGGTGAAGTTGAGGTACCGCGGAGTGGTGATAGGGGGTAGTTCCGTTGTTGCGGGCCAGCGGACAGGAAAGGGGGGGGGGCGGACAGAGGGTGAGGAGGGGGGTGAGGGGCTCCGGAGCAGCATCGTGCGGTGGATGTTCGGGTGAGTAGGGGGGGGGGGGTGAGGGGCTCCGGAGCAGCATCGTGCGGTGGATGGTGGGGGGGGGGGGTGAGGGGCTCCGGAGGAGCATCGTGCGGTGGATGTATGGGTGAGGGGGGTGGGGTAGTTTTGGGTGTGCTCCGGGGATGTTCGGGTGAGGGGGGGGGGGGAGGTGATGGAGCATCGTGCGTTGTATGTTCAGCAGCGTGCGTTTGCTGTTGGTGTGAGGGGGGGGGGGGTGATGGAGCATCGTGCGTTGTATGTTTGGGTGAGGGGGGTTGGTGATGGGCTGCAGTAGCGGGAGAGCTGTGGCGTGCGTTTGTAGTGTGCATGAGGTTGGGGGGGGTGATGGTGGAGGGGGGTGCATGAGGTTGAGGGGGGTGGTGGTGGAGGGGGGTGCATGAGGTTGGGGGGGTGGTGGTGGAGGGGGGTGTTTGTAAGAGGCAGTGCGGTGAGTGTTAGGTGCTTAGAAGCATTCCCAAAGGTCACTGAGGGGTGGGACAATGTGGCAGTGGTGTTGGCCAAAGGCCAATGAGAGTCAGTGAGGGGTGGGACAGTGGGGTGAGGGGTGGGACAGTGTGGCAGTGGTGTTGGCCAAAGGCCAATGAGAGTCAGTGAGGGGTGGGACAGTGGGGTGAGGGGTGGGACAGTGTGGCAGTGGTGTTGGCCGAAGGCCAATGAGAGTCAGTGAGGGGTGGGACAGTGTGGTGAGGGGTGGGACAGTGTTGAGGTGGAGCGACAGGCCAAAGGTGCAATGCGATTGGACACCACACATACACACACATATATACATATATACACACACACACACACCACACATATATACACACACACAACACATATATACACACACACACACACACACCCTGCAGCCCGTTTTTCACACACACACACACACACACACACACACACACACACACACACACCCTGCAGCCCGTTTTTCACACACACACACACACCCTGCAGCCCGTTTTTCACACACACCCTGCAGCCCGTTTTTCACACACACACACACACACACACACACACACACACACACACACACACACACACACACACACACACCCTGCAGCCCGTTTTACACACACACACACACACACACACACACACACACACACACACACACACACACACACACCTACACACACACACACACACCTTGGTGCTGTCTGGTGGCTCTTCAGTTGCAATGCCGGGCAGGCTGCAGCCCCATTGGATGGGAGCGCTCCTCTGCTTCCCCTCAGAGGTTTTTTTTTATTTTTTAAATGAGCTAGCAGCCCTTGTTTCCCGCTGCTGGCGGCCCTGATCGCGGCGCCCCTCTAGCCAAGCCGCGGCGCACCAGGGCGCCGCGGCGCACAGTTTGGGAAACACTGCTGTACCTGATTCGGCAGTCTGTGGTAGCAGACGTGAAGGTTTTGATAGCTGTGAAGCGTGGCCCCAGAGCAGGTTGAGGATTAGAGGATTAGGTGTTGCAAAAGCAAAGCGTGAGGGGTGGGACAGTGTGGAAGTATTAGGGCATTGGTGTTGGACGCAGGCCAATGAGAGGTGTGCGGGGGCGGGCATTGGACGCAGGCCAATGAGAGTCAGTGAGGGGTGGGACGCAGGCCAATGAGAGGTGTGCGGGGGCGGGCATTGGACGCAGGCCAATGAGAGTCAGTGAGGCGTGGGACAGTGTGGCATTGGTGTTGGACGTAGGCCAATGAGAGGTGTGCGGGGGCGGGCATGGCCTGAGCAGGAGTGACAGGCCCAAGGTCCAATGCGATTGACCCTTGGGACGCAGACATACAGTGATTTCACAAATATATAGTAGATTAGGTTTAACCAACCTAAGAAGCAGTGCAAGATCCCCTTGCTATTTGGGATAATTTGTTGCCAATATTCCCAGCAGTTTGAGCTTTCAACTGTAACAATAGATAATGTTACCTTAGTAATATAAGAATACATTGTAGCTGCTGAGTTGCACTGACTGAAGCGACCATTATGTTAGGCACACAATCAGGATTTTGATAGATTTATAACAGGAGAACCAAACGATCGCCAGCTTAGGTATGAATGAATGTAGAATTATACATTGCCACGTGATATATATATATATATATATATAACCTCAAAAAACAAAAAGCAGAAGCGCATGCCCCAATAGTGTATTACCGTTTTAATACATATAGTAGGTTGAAGAAACCTTAAAAATGCACACTCACAAACAAATGTGTAGAAAAAGCTATAACAGGTAAGGGTTTCTGTGTAGCTGTGACTGCCGGTCCACACTGGAAGCAAGATGATTCAGCTCCCTCCTACAGCCTCTGGTCTGGACGGCCTCCGTCAGGCTCAGTCGTGATGAAGCAGTGTCCCAGGGGAGCAGGGGAAGAAACACCAAGCAAGGCGCCATGAAGAGGAATGCACTCAGACGTTCAACAGCTGGTGTACAAGCTGGCAAACAGCTGAGCAGAGGAATCCCAAAATCGTCCACGATCAGGGTTGGGGCCAAGCACAGCATGTCAAATGACGTCACTGCTGGAACCACCAATCAGAGAGGTCCTATGCATTTCGTCGCATAACAAGCAACCTCCTCAGGGGAAATTGATATATATATATGTTGGAAAGTAGTGTTGCTACTTTAAGCCGCCATTTCCTTAGGCCCACAAACACCCTGGCTGCAGAGCACCATCTATGGAGCTAGGTATTTCTGGGAGGAGGGGGTCTCCCGAACTAAAACTAGCACAGTTCAGCTCCGGAGACCCCCTGCTTCAATCCTGTAATAAAAAACATTTTTTTTAAATTGTGCAGTGTTACATGTTTTGCTGCTTTAACGCTGCGTTAGTGAGCTTTGAAGATATCCTTTAGCACTTAACGAGGCGTTAACTTAGGTTACTACTTCGTTAAGTCAATAACCGTCCTCTGTGGATCTGGGACTTTGTCTAACACTGTTGTTTTACACACTTATTGTCTTACACTGTAACAACTTAATGTGTACAATTTAAGATGTTTATTTAATTTGGAACAGATGTTCTACTATTTGTTATTTTCTTTATATAATTTTGAGAGCATGGACAAACATGCAGGATTACTACCCGACATTTTTTTCAATCACATTTATAATTAGCTGCCTTGGACCAATGGGCAATAATACTTTTCATAGCAGGGAAGCACAGACAAAATTAGCAGCACTAGGCTTCAAATTACTGTGAGTAGCTACTGTGTTGGGATAGGTGAAATTAGTGAGGAATAAGGAAGGGAGTACCTAGGGAACAAATGAAATTATGTAAATTAGTGAGACAAGCAACAGACATTAATTTTGAATAATATCAAGTAGCAATAAAGGGAACATAGAATAGAGTGGGAGAAACATTCAGAAGAAGCAAATACCTTTAATATAGAAGTCACACTTCAAACAGTTGAAAATAGGCATAAAATAAAGCTTTGTGTAATCATCGCAAAACGGGACACAATAAAGCAAAGGATGAAGACGCCAGAACTTTAGGACAGTAA
This sequence comes from Ascaphus truei, assembly GCF_040206685.1. NCBI lineage: Eukaryota > Metazoa > Chordata > Amphibia > Anura > Ascaphidae > Ascaphus > Ascaphus truei. The sequence goes on along the minus strand of NC_134484.1, from coordinate 376,244,580 downwards.
CTTACTGTTGTTTTTGTTTGTTTGTTTGTTTTCTAACAGGCATCGCCAGCTGCACTTGCAAAGAGCGTCCTGGCTGAAGTTCCAAATCAAGTTGTGGACTATTACAATGGCAAGGGGATAAAACCAAAATGTATGTCAGAATATGAGTCTTCCAGAACACTAGGACCTTGAACGTCTCAGCACACTTTTACAGAGTCCCAAGACAATAATAACCATTGATTTAAAAAAAAAAAAAAAAAAAGAATATAGCATGTTTTGGTGATTTTTAACTTAATATATATATTTTTTTCTTGCATGTATAACTGGGGGGAGGGGGGGGGCTTGGATGAGTTTAGCAGTTGTATTGTTGAAGACTTTTTATGAAAACAAAAAAAAAATTACAGCATGTCGCCTTGAATAAAGGTTCAATGTATCTGGTTTTTATACAGGTTTGTGGAATTTTGCTAAATTTCGTATCATATTTACACTGTAAAGCCTTTTGAAACATTTGTTGAAAGGTCATAGCCAACAATCTGATTTTATCTGCTGGGAAACAAAAGATTTTTTTTTGACAATAGCAGATGCATGAACTGTATTTTGCATGTCCGAAAAGAAATCCCACTTTTATAGTTGCTCTGTCTTTTTATCTTTATCTTGCCATCAGTGGCCTACTGTACTTTAAATGTGGAAGCCCATGTAAAATTCCAAAAAAAAATGCCAGGTGTTTCAGGTTTGGTGATAGTAACATGGATACGATTAAGTCCAGAAGTTAAAGATCTTTAAACCACACATACAGTAGGGGCTTATTCTGTAAGGTGTGATGGCGCTGATGACTTGCTATCCCAGGAAAAGCCCCATTAAAGTCAATGGCTATTCTGTAAGGTGTATCATATGAAAAGTCCCATTGACTTTATTTGGGCTTTTTATGCGATTGCACGTCACCTATACTTATCACACCTTACAGAATAAGGGCCAATGGGACATTTCATGCGATTGCACGTCATCTGCGCTATCGCACTTTACATTTTACACCGACTATGGGGCTTATTCTGTACTCACCCATAATAATACACATAAGAGCACTGCACTGCGTAGTACTGTGTCGTACATAGAATTTTGACGTTTCTGGCCCATAGAATTTCAGTCCATTTTGCTGCCAACTAAAGGTGACTTACCTAAGTTCACAAGGAGCTAGCACTGGGATTCAAACCAGATTCACCCACTTCAAAGGCAGTGATGTTACCACTCACTCGAGTGCTCCTTTTCTCTGAAGCAGAGATTGCAAAGAATCAGTTCCACCCCCCATAGCAAACAGAGCTTGTCCATTTCTTAACAGCGATTCATGTGGACTATTTTGTTTCTATTGACTTACACTGCCCAAACCATGTCATGCACAGGAACATTGTAAGTTTCTTTCTATTTTATTACATCACAATGTCATGATGTAACACTATGATGATGTCCTCAAGACAACTTCTGATATCAGCTGTGATTAAGCGCTGCAAGCGGAAGACTCTTCAATTCTGTTTTCTCAGCCATTTTAATGATGTATGCTAGAACATAAGGCCCATATTTACTAAGTTGTGCAATCCATATGACGCCTTCATTTTAATGGGCCATGATGAGGTGTTTTCCAGCACTGGAAGGTGGCTTATGGAATAACACTGCTTAGTAAATATGGCCCAATAGCATGTTGTTATTTACATCATATTGACATGTATAAGGAGAAAAACAAATCTATTCTGTATATCTTGCATTGCTGATTGCTGATTCTTCAGTTGTGGGATGCATGAAAAAGTTTTGTACTAAATACAACTGGATTTTGATCTTAGCTACCAGAGGACCAAGCAATATGTTGCTTGAAGCAATGGTGATAACAACCAAATACTCACATTGGTAAAAGAAGGGTCATCTATCTGGTTGTAAGTCACTTTTTTTTTTCTTCGTTCTTTCAGTGATTCATTGAAAGCGGTAATACTATTTACGTACACTCTTCTGAGATTTAAAAACAAAAAACACTGCATTAAGTCAACAAAGCTGTAAAAGCCCAAATTCTGTACTTACTCCAGAACAGACTATCGAGATCTCGCATGTAGCCCAGTAACGGAATGTAGGCTCTTTCTCAGCATCCAAACAGTAGTTGGACCAAGTTGAGGCAGAGCTTTTGCAGGCTGCTGGTCCTAGTGCTGCAGTTTTCACCTGCGCTGTTTGGTAAAAATACAGGCAGTGCTACAGTACTACTACAGTACAGTATCTCAAAAGTTACAAAGCTGCACTGTAGCTTTAATCTGGTGCAGTTCAGAGCAGCAATGGAGTGGGAAGAGTCACTGTGAACAACACATCTGCTTCTCTGTTGCACTGCAACAAAATACTGAAAGCCTCAATTCTACATCCAGCATAATAAATCATATAGCTAAATACGTATCTGTTTTTCTCTCATAAGTGATGGTCACTTAGTTAAATTTGTTGGCCAAAGCATTGTAAGTTGCAGACCAGGTCAAGGTGCGCTCTCTTTTTTGCAAGTCCTAACAGTATCTCTGCAAACGTTCTCCTTACCTCTCAGACTGGGCATTTACAGCGGCATCTACTGTATTAAGACTTCTTCCTCCATCAGAGAGGTAAGGAGAACATTTGCAGAGATACTGTTAGGACTTGCAGAAAACAGAGAGCACACCGTGACATGGTCTGCAAGCGTACAAATGCTTTGGCCAAATAATTTAACTAAGTGGCCATCACATAATAATAATAATAGCCTGTTCTTGTATAGCGCTGCTAGTTATACGTAGCGCTTTACATAGACATTTTGCAGACACAGTCCCTGCCCTGTAGAGCTTACAATCTATGTTTTTGGGGGGCCTGAGGCACAGGGAGATAAGGTGACTTGCCCAAGGTCACAAGGAGCCGACACGGGAATTGAACCAGGTTCCCCTGCTTCACACTCAGTGCCAGAGTCAGTGTCTCACTGAGCCGCAGCTTCAGCCAAAACAAGTATTTAACTGTATGATTTGCCATATTGGATGTAGCATTGGGGCTCCTTGTCTTTTGTTGTATACATTGTCACAAACCCAGTAACACTTCCTTTTGACATAAATATTTGTTGGGGGTCTGTTTTTTGAGCTTACCGGGGTGCTGTGTCTCTATTGCACTGACTTGATATGTCCAGTTCAGACATTTACCAATTTTTATGGAGGGGGAGACAAAACTTCAGCTGTTTCCTATGCTGGTATTGAACAGAGGGTCAGGAGATTGTGTGAGGCATGATGATTAAAACAGATGTAAACATTGCTTAATAAGGGAAATCCCAAAGAAAGTACATAATAAAGGCCTGTCACATGGTCTGGTTCACTAAAAGGAGGTAAAGCCCACTACCACATGGTTTGACCACTCGTTACATCCTTATTTACTATGCTGTGAAGCCGTCTTCCATTTGAAGGAAGCTGAAATCTTCCAAAATAAGGGGGAAATGGCTTCCCCGTACATTAAATAGGGACCTTACTGCAATAACGGCTCTGTTCACTAAATACACACACTGCTCAGTAAATGCCATATTTTCTATTTAGACCATTGGAGTGCCTGGATATTCTCTCCTCACTAAATACATTAGTCACAGAGAAGCTAGGAAGTCCATGTGATCTTTTGTTCTCGTTGGATAGACTATACTTCTTTATCTCTATGTACACAGCTGGAAATATGGTTTCAACCCTTTAACTGAGATAGTTGGTTTCCTCTTGGCTGTACAGATGCAGAGGCCATTATTTTAAGGCATCACGGCGCCGTTTTCGTATGCGCTGCTGTACTCCACGCGGCATGAACGCGGCCAATCGCCCCAGGCACACGTGTTTACTTTGTGGTTTGTTTGTTTCAATTTTATGGACTGTGTGCAATTAAATGCAATGAAATGAATGAATTGTAATGTGTACAGTACTGTGCTACTGTGTCAATTTCAGATGTATATAAGCCAGAACACTAAAATGCCATTTTATGCACTCGCTTGCACTCACGTCTTAAGGCGGTAGGGTTGGAAGAAATCCCGCGCCATCACATGGGCATTCCGAGGTATAAACAGCGTGATTTCGTAAAATTATGGCCGCTGCATCTGTAGCATTAAAGCGTTTCTAAACTATGCAGATGAATAGCCAATGACTGAGAATACTGCATGACATTCTGCAGGCACTTTTAAAAGTATAGATGTATGGGGGCAGGGGGGGGAGGTGTAATCTTATATTGCAGATATTTATTTATTTATTACATTGGTGCTTGCTGCCTTATGGATATATTTAATAGCATGACTGCAGAGTCGGAACCTTGGCATTAATATTGTATGTAAACCGTTATACAAACACAATCCAGTTTATTCATTTTTTCCTGGTTGGATAAAATAGAGTTTTGCCAAACAACATTTTCTAATTCAACTTTCCTTTTCCTTGTGACTGTAGCTGTAAGATGTGCTGTAACTGTTCCTGTGCTTCTTTGTGCCATCAATTTTCTGTCCAAATGATTTGTGCACAGGTTGTGGAGTGTGCACAAAGCCAGCATGGCTAACATAATCCAATTTACGTTTGGTCCACTCTGTCTTTTTGACTTAGTGTATATGATGAAAACATAGGGAAAGACTGTGCTGGTTACTATCACTGATCCACGTCACTTTCGTTTTTACCTGGTTTTAGTGAACAAAGCAACGTATATATATCAAAAGTGCTGGCGGGAGTACAGAGACATTTTCACATACACACTGTGCCAATTCCCAGGTTGCTAACGTATCTATTTACCATTACAAACAACTACCAGTCTTTAAGGATAACAGCCCACCAATCAACATGAATGCATTAAAACCCCTGCATGTTAAATAATTGGTATTTTTGTAACAGCTTAACATTTTGGAAATTGCTTAAATTACTATTTTAGCTAAATGCTTTATCTTGCCAAATTAGAGGGGGAAATTAGGAGTTAAAAATATTTTAAATGTATAATATGACTTCCAAATCGCACAATGATACTATTTTGGAACAGAAGTAGGACCAGCAAGTTTACAATTTGTACTGGATATAAGCTGGTCATTTTGAGCCTCTTAACTCCTCTATCCCTTTCTCCGATTCCTCTGAATGTACCGACGTCTCCTGTCAAGTTGTGACCGACAAATTTGTACTCTCTTTTTGTGGTTTTGATCCAATTACATTTTGCATGCAACATTACCTTGATGAACTTTTGGCATGATTTCTTTTTGTGAGGTTATTAATACTGGCTATGCTTTTCCTGTAAATAAAAATACACATGTATGAATAAATAGAAACCTTCTGATATTGATGATGTACTATTTGGCTTGAGTCATTGTCTCAAGTGGACTTTTTTTTATTTTGGGATAATGATGTAAGCGGTCCTTGTGTCTATGAGTTGTACCACAGGGCTGCACAGGCACAAATAAGGCTACTATACAATTTTTGGGGGGATATATACTGTGACAAAAGATTTAATATAACCTTGTTCCATTTTATGAATAAATTGAGCGCCTGTTAATTTTCTAGTATGGTGTCTTTATTGCTTTAAACAAAGCCAATCATTTGGATTGGCAGGAGTATGTATGTACTGATTGTATAGTTGATAGTGAAAAATGAAATCAATCAAAACTGTAGGTGGTCTTTATTAAGGCTGACGTGATAATACTACACTGCGCAGGAAAAATGGTGCAGGCCCCTAAAATACTCTTGATAGGGCAAAAACATATTACAGTAGGTGAAGGTTTGAGGTTCTTTTTTTAGAGCCCTGTACAATAAAACTAGATTAAACAGCTTCAGCATAACCATCTACACAATGATTAATTACGGCATGTAATGCCGTTCTATCAGGGGAGAGTTTAAGAGGTCCACAAAGCCCCAAAGTGACAGTCCCTGGGCATATGGGGCATGTCTGCATTGATGAAGCCGTAGTACTTCCAATGTACAGTACAAGGTCAATTGCTAATAACAGAAGCATGCAAGGTGCAAAATCATTTACTTTCTGGTTTGTGCTCAGTATGTACTGTAACTAGAAGCTCTCAGCTCTTTTTTTTGTTTTTGTTGTATGAATAAGACTGTACAGTATATGAATTTTTTTAATATATAACTGTCTACGTTTCCATAAACTTTCAGTAGTACAGAAAGAATGGGGAATATCAGAATGACGACTATAATCGAGAAAAGAAGAAAATAAAAAGGGTGGGGGATAGGAGGGGGAAAGGGAGGATGACAAATCCCTCTGGGAGACCAGAACTAATCAAATACAGACTAGGTCAGTGTCAAACATAGTATCGTTTTTATATATTTTCGCCAGGGCTCCCAGACCTTTAGAAACTTCCTACAACTGTCTGATAGGTAAGCAAACAGCTTCTCCTTTTGTATATCTTGCCACATGTTATTTTTGATCTGTTGTAGGATAGGAAGAGATTTCAACTTTCAGTTAGCCGCAGCATATAGTAATTGGTGGGATCAAAAGCTTGAAGTACATATTCTTTCTTCGAAATGTTCAGCATCGGCTTGTTTAACTGGGCTATCCAAGGGTCTGAGAGGATAGAACGCCCTATGTTCTCTCATTATTTATCAGGGTCAAGACCTGTGTCCAAAGAGGATAAATTAATGGATAGAAAAACCATACTGTGGGTAAGCCATTGTATCCAAATAATCATCTATATATATAAATTTGAAAATCTTAGTTGTGAGTCTCTGTAGACCATTTGATTGGTCCGTCGGAACGGCTCTCATTGGCCGGTGTGTCTGCCCCCCCCCTGTGTTTCGCCCCCCCATGGCTCTCATTGGCCGGTGCTCTAGCCCACTGTTACATTCACACACCACACCGCATACCTGCAGCCTCACACACTCCACGCCTTTGAGCCCGCTCCCCCTCTCCCCCGGCGCTCTCCCTCTCCCCCAGCGCTCACCCTTCCCTGGCGCTCTCCTTCCCCGGCGCTCCCTCCCACAGACCGCTCCCACTACCCCCTCCACCCCCCTCTCCCAGAGCATGCTCTCTCCGGCTCTCACCTCACACAGGTCCACAGGCCGCTCCCCCAGCTTACCATCCCCGAGAGTGCTCCTCCGGCTCTCTCAGTCGGGAGCTGTACGGGCCGGCGGCCCACACCACCTCCTCACCTGAGCGTCTCAGCATCGCCTCGCCGGGGGTAACGGACACCGCCGAGGAACCCGAGGAGGAGGAGGGCGGCCTGTACCTGGAGGAAGAGGAGGAGTGCGGGCGGGTGCGAGGTGAGGAAACGCAGGGGAAGGGATATTTCACGCGTCCCTGCCTTTCACGCAACACCCCCCCTGGCCCTGCCTTTCACCCCCCTCCCCCGGCCCTGCCTTTCACCCCCCCCCGACCCTGCCTTTCATACCCCCCCCCGGCCCTGCCTTTCACCCCCCCGGCCCTGCCTTTCACCCCCCCTGCCTTTCAACACCCCTCCCTGGCCCTGTCTTTCACCCCCCCCCCCCCTCGGCCCTGCCTTTCACCACGCTCTCGGCCCTGCCATTCACCCGTCGGCCCTGCCATTCACCCCCACTCGGCCCCGCCATTCACCCCCCCCTTGGCCCTGCCATTCACCCCCCCCCTCGGCCTTGCCATTCACCCCCCCCCCTCTGCAATGCCATTCAACCCCTCTCGGCCCTGCCTTTCACCCCCCCCCCCTCGGCCCCGCTATTCACCGCCCCCCCGACCCTGCCTTTCACACCCCACCTGGCCCTGTCTTTCACCCCCCCCCCCCTCAGACATGCCTTTCACCCCCCCCCCTTGGCCCTACCTTTCACCACCTCCACCCTCCCCTTCATCCATCCCCCACCCTCCCCTTCACCCACCCCCCAACCTCCCCCCCACCCTCCCCTTCCCCCCCCGTCCCCACCCTCCCCTTCACCCCCCCACCCCCCTTCATCCACCCCCCACCACCCTCCCCTTTCCCCCCTTCACCCACCCCCAAACCCTCCCCTTCACCTGCCCCATCCTCCCCTTCACCCCCCCCCCACACTCCCCTTCACCCCCCACCCTCCCCCCATCCTCCCCTTCACCCCCCCTACCCCCCCCACCCTCCCCTTTACCCCCCCACCCACACATCCCCTTCACCCCCCCCACACTCCCCTTCACCCCACCCACCCTCCCCTTCACCCCTCCCCACCCTCCCCTTCAACCCCCCTCCCCTTCACCCCCTCTCACTTCACCACCCCTCCCCTTCACCCCCCCACACTCCCCTTCACCCCCCCACACTCCCCTTCACCCCCCCTCCCCTTCATCCCCCCTCCCATTCACCTTCACCCCCCCCTCACCCCCTTCCACCATCCCCTTCACCCCCCCCACCCTCCCCTTCACCCCCCCTCCCCTTCATCCCCCCTCCCATTCACCTTCACCCCCCCTCACCCCCTTCCACCATCCCCTTCACCCCCCCCACCCTCCCCTTCACCCCCCTCCCCTTCACCCCCCCACCCTCCCCTTCACCCCCCTCCCTCCCCTTCACCCCCCTCCCCTTCACCCCCCCCCACCCTCCCCTGCACCCCCCTCACGCTCCCCTTCACCCCCCCACCCTCCCCTTCACCCTCCCCCCTCCCCTTCACCCCTCCCCCCCATTCATCCCCCCACCCTCCCCTTCACCCCCCCACACCCTCCCTTCACCCCCCACACCCTCCCCTTCACCCCCACACCCTCCCCTTCACCCCCCCACCATCACCTTCATGCCCCCCACCCTCCTCTTCACGCCCTCCACCCTCCCCTTCATGCCCCCCAACCTCTCCTTCACCCCCCTTCAACCGCCCCCACCCTCCCCTGCACCAACCCACCCCACCCTCCCCTTCACCACCCTCCCCTTCACCCCCCCACCCTCCCCTTCACCCCTCCCCACCCTCCCATTCACCCCCCCACCCTCCCCTTCAGCCCCTCCCACCCCCCCATTCACCCCCCTCCCACCCTCCCATTCGCCCCCCCCCTTCACCCCTCCTTCACCCCTCCCTGCCCTCCCCCACCCTTCACCCTCCCCCAGCCCTGCCCTTCGCCCTCCCCTGCCCTTCCATGCCCTCCCCTGCAGCCCCTCCCACCCCCCCATTCACCCCCCTCCCACCCTCCCATTCGCCCCCCCCCTTCACCCCTCCTTCACCCCTCCCTGCCCTCCCCCACCCTTCACCCTCCCCCAGCCCTGCCCTTTGCCCTCCCCTGCCCTTCCATGCCCTCCCCTGCCCTTCCACACCCCTTGCCCCCCTCCCTTCCACACCCCTTGCCCCCCGCCCTTCCACACCCCTTGCTCCCCGCCCTTCCACGCCCCTTGCCCCCCCGCCCCTTGCCCCCCCACCCGCGCCTCCCCACCCCCACCCTTCCACTCCATGCCCCCCGCCCTTCCACGCCCCCTGCCCCTGCAATCCCAGGCAACGCCGGGTACATCAGCTAGTATACTCTAAAACAGTTGTGAACATTACCCCTGTTATGTTGGTTTAATTTCACTGGTGTAATATACCACCTACAGTTTACATTACTTTATAAGTGTAGCCAAGCCATCTGTGGCTACTACTTTGCTTCCCTCCTGGCAGTAAGCCCTGGTATAAGCAGGCCTTGCCAGTAGTTGCTATGGGGTTTTCCCCCTCTGAGGAGCTGCATTTGAGTGACAGCGGGAGGCAGTGACTTCAGGCCTGGGCATGACCAATCATGAGCCAGACATGGTGCCCTCCTTCTGGTGGTACTTAAAGGCAGTACCACCCTAAATTTAGGAGTTTCCTTCCCCCTGTGAGGAAGGCAGGTCACACAACTGGGAGCCTGACATTGGGGCCTTCCCTTGTGCTCTTCCCCCTGGGTGAGAGTGAGTGTGGACCATACCTCTGCTACTGCTAGGGAGGTGGGGGAAGAGCTAGGATGGCTTCAGGTGCCCTTGGCCTGTAGTGATGGTCCAGGGACCATCATTCTGTGAGAACTGAGAGTACTGCATTGGGCAGAAACTGTCTTGTTCCTGTAACTGAACAGAAGAGTAATAAACCTGTTCCTGTTTGCATATACCTCCTGCTTGGTGCGTAATCCTTACTGGGGGAAGAGGTAATAAGTTCTACCGTGGGAGACCACCTTCAGCTCCTGGAGCTTACGGCAGATGGAGCCGCTGCACTGCTAAAGAGATATGTGGGGTGTGAACCCCAGAAGCCTAGTCCTGTGTCCCCACTACCATCGGCAGACGACTCAGCCCTCCTGTTGCCAGCAGGTATATGCACCATACACCGTAGCAATGGACAAATCTCCCACCAGGTGGGGGAAACACTGTTACATAAGAATTCTCTTTGTCAGTCTAGCCTCTGTCTCTCTCCCCTATTGTCTCTCTTTCTCCCTCAGTCTCACTCTCTCTCCCTCAGTCCCACGCTCCGTCAGTCTTCCTCCCTCCTCCCCCAGTGTCTCCCTTCCTCTCCCTGTGTCTCTCTCCCTGCGCTCCATTTCTCTTTCCCTCCCCTCATGTATTCCTCTCTCTTACTCCCCCCAGTCTCTCTTCCTCCCCATGTGTCTCTCTCCCTCCCTCCTGTTCCTCTTTCCCTCCCCAAACTTTCTCTCAATCCCTCCCCAGTCTCTCTCTCTCGCTTTCCCCCAGTCTCTTCCTCAATCTAACCAATACTAATGGAAACAAGCATAAGTACCTCCCAGGTAGAAATGAGAGCTACCAGGGGAAGAAGAACAGAGTAACATGTTTGCCACCAGTTAATGTCCTGGGGAGGAACAATACCAGAGTGATCCTACCCATTAAAGCCATTACCCCCTTACACTAATTACTAGTCCCCAGATGGAGGAAGGGGGTAGGGGCTACACTAAATAAAGTTCTAAAACATATTCAACAGGCTTTAAGGTATAAATATACTGTAAATACAAATATAGGATAAGAATCTATCATCTACATTTACCATACAGTAGGTTGAACTAGGGGGTCATATGTCTTTTTCAACCTCATCTACTATGTAACTATACATTATGACCCATATATAAGTTTAAGGTTAATAGGTTTCTTTTGGCAGTGTTGTGAGAGGTAGGTATTAACTTCAGCTTATAACACTACTTACATTTCTATGAAGTTATAGTTAGACAAAACTGTAGTTCACTGGTATCCCATGCTACTCTCTGTAGATTAATAAAGTGTTAAGTCATTTAGATTTGTATTGCACACTGTCTGCTGTAGTGGGTTTAAAATGTAGCTGATCGAAAGCTAAATCTTGCAAACTGAACAGAACAAACAGGAGAGGCTACGACTGTCAGGTCTCCAAGCTCTATGTCTGAGGCTCAATGTATGTAATACTGCAAGCTGGCGGTCCTCACAATATGGAGCCATGGTGACTAGAGCAGCAGTAGGCAATAGATCAGGTAGAGTTGATAGAGGGGATTCTGCAGCACCAGATGAATGACCTTGTCACGCGGTCATCTTGAAAGTTAGCTCCAGCCTGACAGACAAAACATCTGGAGATTTAAGCATGTTGATTACAGTGGCCATGGGGTCAAGGGCAGGTGATTTTGCAGGCCCAGTTTCTCCAGGAATTAGGTGCAACCCTCAGGGTCTGTAAGTTTAGCCTAAACTCTGTTTCTGGAAGCCAACAAAAACGAAATAGGAATCCCCATTTAAATTTGATTTCCTAGAAGCGGAGGACCTCAGTAATGTTCTTGAGGTTTCTTCTTTTCCCTATCGTAACCGGTAAAACGTCAGCATAAATTTGCAGGTTAGTGCTTTCATTAACATTTGAGGACTAGATCTAGCCGACTGGAGCACAGCCTCTTTGGACTTGAAATAATGGGGTCAAACAATTACGTCTCACGTTAACCTACTCAGATCGTCTGAGCCTTGAGAAGAAGGAGCTGGAGGTGGCATACTGTAGTAGATAATGCTCAAGCTGGTCCTCTGATTTGGGTACTCCTGAGAGTGAATTAATTGGAGATCTTAGAAGCTGCACTTCCTGATCAAGGTTGTTGTGTGTTTCAACAAAGGCATCAAATCAGTTCAAGGCAATACATTTTTTTTTTACTAAATGCATTCTTTTTTTTATTGCATTTTGTAGTTCCGACAGGAAAGCATCTTTTAATTTGGAAAACAGATCCCGAAGGTTCCCCTTAGTACGGAGTTTGATTAGGTACTCAGCATCAGTACTTCAAGTACCACTTTGAGTGCCATTATCTGGAGGGCGCAGAGCTCCCTTTTAGTGTCAAGATGTATTTGCTGTTTGGTTAAGGTATCAGTGGTTCAATGTAAGTTAGCAATGTCACAGAGCCAAGCTAATTAGCTTCCATGCTGCTTGGTGCCACGCATGCACCCCACTAACCCCCCCTAATATTGAACAATTATAAAACGTTAAAGGGGAAGGTACAGGAGGGCCCCGGGTATACGGCGGGTTCCGTTCCAGGGGCCCGCTGTATAGTGAAAATCGCCGGAAAGCGGATCAGGTGATTTTCAGTTAATCGCAAATCGGCATTTTTGACGTTCTGCGCATGCGCGACCTATGGTCTGCGCATGCAAACTACGGTCAATTAACACAATTTTTTGAGCGCAAATCACTTTTTTCTTTATCACATCTGTATATACCTCTCACTATATATATATATATATATATATATATATATATATATATATATATATATATATATATATATATATAACTGCTGCGCTAGCTTGGATAACTGGATAGGAGAAAAGTGTATACATGTGAGGAGTAATAGCAATCTAAATGGCAATTAACTCCAAGTATATTACCAACATACCACATAAAATTACAAACAAAGACAACAAAAGACACAACAGAAAGAAAATGGGAATGGGGAACGGAAAAAAGCCCCAAAAAAGAAAAAAGAAAAAAAAGAGTGTCTGCTTTAGGCTGTAGGGTGCCGCTGCCAGTCTCCAGGACCAACCACTTTCCTCTTCACTCTATAAAACAAAAAGAAGACAGCGGGGCTCCCATAGTATAATACTGTATATAAAATAATTTATTAAATGGTGCTGCTAGATTACGGACACTCACAATAAATACAAAGGTAATAAGCAGTGAATATAGGTGTCCTGGCATATTACCCGTTACTCCATTTCATGCGCCGATCCACGTGTAGCTGATCTGGTAGCCTCCGTCGTGGACGCCAGGAACGTGCACGCGCACTAAATCTCTTCCTGGGTTTCAAAGTCTCGCGGTAGCTAATCACTGGGTGATGTCACAAGATCCGGACACAGTTCAATATGCACTATGGGCCTCATGCAGTAAGCGACGATTATGTGAAATCGGCAAGCTTATCGATTAGTCATGTTATTGGCGTTTTTCCCTCTCCGTATGCAGTAAGTGCCGAATACATTCAAAATCAACCAGAAAACAAATCCGCCCACTCTCACGATGATGAGCCGATCACACACAGGTGTATCGGCGTGCGTGGCGGGGTGCTGTTAGGTTGCACAATCACAAATCTTGCTGAATCAGGCGAAACAAGCATGTTTTTGATTGCGCGCCATATTTAAAGGCAACGTGTACTGCTAATCATTCTCTGTGTTGTTGGGAGTGAGAGAGAGAGAGAGACGCACAGAGCTGGACGATTGAAGATTTGCATATTGACTGAGAGACTTGTTGTGTATTGGGTGAGCTTTGTCCTTTGTTGTTTTGTTTACATCTTTGTCTTGTTTTATATGTGGAAGTGGGTCGTGTGATTGCCTGTACATTTCTTGTCTGTTTTTTGTGAGTGCTGGAAGTATGCCCGCAAAGCGTGGGAAGAGTGATGCTGGTGGGAGTGGGAGTGCTACTCGTGGGAGTACGCGTCGGAGTGAACGTTCTGTTCAGGGGAGTGATGTTGCTGGTGCACCGAGTGGTGTTGCTGGGAGTGGGAGTGCTGTTGTTGGGAGTGGGAGTGCTGGTGCTGCGAGTGGTGTTGCTGGGAGTGGGAGTGCTGTTGTTGGGAGTGGGAGTGCTGTTGTTGGGAGTGGGAGTGCTGTTGCTGTGAGTGGGAGTGCTGGTGCTGGGAGTGGGAGTGCTGTTGCTGTGAGTGGGAGTGCTGGTGCTGGGAGTGCTGGTGCTAGGAGTGTGAGTGCTGGTGCTAGGAGTGTGAGTGCTGGTGCTAGGAGTGTGAGTGCTGGTGCTAGGAGTGTGAGTGCTGGTGCTAGGAGTGGGAGTGCTGGTGCTGGGAGTGCTGCTGGTGGCGCAGTTGCTGATGGGGTGTCTGGTGGTGGCGTGCTTGCTGGTGGCCAGCTTTTGGAGGCTCTTCCATTGGAAGAAGGAGAGTCCAGTCAGCACCAGCCAAGCTCTGACCCTAAACCTGCTCGGAAAAAACGTGTGGAGAAGCCACGTAATCCTCGCTTCAATGACCAGGAAAATAGGGCTCTTGTCACTGGCATTCTGGAGCACTATGACAGTCTCTATGGACATTTAGTAGGTAAGTGTAACTTTACATTTATTATTCAAATACATGTGATCCTAGGTCATCTGAGTTTTGTTCATATGCAAATATGGGTACACAATATCTTTCTATGTTCATTAGTGTGGAAACACAGCTTTTTATCATGCCTTACAAGGACAAATAAACACAGGCGGTCAATTTGCCAGAACTGCATACAATATGAATGCAACCTTGCTTACATGTATAGGTTTAGTAGTGAATGCTCATGTGCTGCACATATTACACATAAAACAGCATGTTTGCTATCTCTTGGAACAGCTAGCAGTGTAGGAAACTGGTGCTTATATTATTATTAATTTACCTCATATCTTTTATATGTTTTTCAAGGGCGGACAAGTGCAGCAAGCAAAAAAGAAATGTGGGACACAATAGTCATTGGTGTCAATGCCTGTGGGAATAGTGTCAGGGACAAGTATCATTGTCGGAAAAGATTTGATGATATTAGGTCCAAATTGAAAAAGAAAATACAAGACCAACGCGTGCATGCTACTGGCACTGGAGGTGGGCCCACACCACAACGTCTCATATTGACTCCATTGGAGGAGCTGCTTCGGCCAAAATTACTTACCGTCGTCGTGGAAGGCTTGGCTGGTGACCGTGACATTGGAATTTATCCGTCACAATTTCCAGCAGGTGATAAATATTACTGTACTAGGCGTGTCGTTGCTTACAGTTATTTTGCATATTTACACTGCTTTTTATACTGTCTTCACAATATAAGCATACCTGCATCTATATATGTATATGTCTGATTCTGTATATATATATCTCAAAATAGACATATATGTAGTAGTCCTACTAAAAGCAGTAACTAATATAGCACGTGCCATTGCGTGCTCATTTACATGTGAATTCCCAAAATGCATAGCTGCAGTGGAAGCAATTGATGGTGGGCGAAGATGGGGAACAACAGGGTAGTACACATGTGTAACACATGTTCATGAGAAATTATTAGTAGCTACAGGTACAGAACAGAAATATGTATCATATTATTGTGTATTTTATTGATTTTACTCCGACAAACATGACATTACTGCCTATTTTAAGCATGCATCAAAGAAATTGCATGTAACGGCCTACAAACATCACTGGCACTAACACATCTATAGTTGCTTATGAAAAGGTCCATTTTTGCTTTATGTCATATACAGACAGCATAATGAGGCACACGTATCATATGTTATGTCATTGTTTTCATAACTTAAACACTGCAGATGACTACTTAGCTCATCTACCATTGTGTTAAAGCAGCTGCAATTAATATCTCATCACAGCATACACTTCAACAGAGGGGGTGGGGTTCAGCACACACACTAATTACAGCCTCATTTCACGGTCAACTTAGTTCACACCATTTGCACCTGTTTCAAGTCATTGAAAGGTGTGGCTGATTAGGCTTTTTGGGGAAGGGAATACCTTTCTTACAACCTGAATAGCACAACTGAAGTTAATCACACTCATTTGAAAGCTTAACTCTAGCTACTAAATGCCCCAACAACTCATTACTTATCAAAGCGTACGTCACACATTAGTTCACTCATATCTATAGTTGAACTACTATGAAAGACACATTATCACACACTGCATGTGTTGTCTTGTTGAGTCACAGCCACATTCAGGTGTGCCACATCTTCGATTAATGTACCACACATATCCTCTACCAAAAACAACACTTTTTGCAATATGACCACCTTCATGATAACCATTGTGAATGGTCATCTCATGATAGTTATGTACATTATGATACTGATATCACTACACAACATATGATTTTTATGTACTCATTTAATCTATTTATCCTCACGCATTACTGCAGAAACATAGTATGTTGTATGTTAGGGAACTCAAAAATTCTAAGTACACAGGCATGTACAGTGTTATTACAACTATTTATGTTCACTTTCACACACATTTTCGGTTAAGGAACTGATGTTGTTAGTTAATCATAAATACAGAACATACAATAAGTGTTTGTTCAATATTTACACATGTAAATGTAAAACTTATGTTATTGTTATATATAGTTGCCCCTGGAGGACATGTGTCACCTGAGATGGAACAAGTGTCTTCACCTGGGTCAGCCAGCTCAACACTACTAGAAGGTGAGTGTATCATTTGCTGGCCATATAATATGTGCTCTTCTATATGTTATGTTGTCATGTGCATTTTTTGTTTTGCACATCTTCTTTAAATAGGATTACTTAGTGTCAGTGAAAATTAAGTGTAAGGCAACATGTATTGTGTTAGTGATGTTAATTATCATGTAGGACTTCTGAGTTTAGAGCAACTTTTCATTCATTCATATTTCATACTGAGTCCAAACATTATTCGTAAGTCAAGGTAGTTTTTAATGTGAGGTTATAAAACGTATGCTAACATGTTAGGTGTTACTTAGGACACAGTACAATTACATAGTAACACAGCATACATTAACATGCCATTTAATAATGTGTACATTTCTTTTTAGAACATCATGGTGATGAGGATGATGAGTATGATGAGGATGACGCCACAGAAGAGACTGAAATACAATCATGTGACCATGAAGAGGTGCCAATAGAAACTGTTGTACCGCCAAATCGTCCATCAACTTCCACATACGATGCAATTGTAGCTTCAGAGGGAAAAATAGTGGACGCAGAAAATCGTCGCCATTCAGACATGATGACAGTGCTGGAAAGGATGATTGGACTGCAGGAAGAAACAGTATCACAATTGGCACATCTCCACAGAGTCTTCATTGAAGTGCCTAAACAGTTGCAAAAAATCAACACCTCATTCGAAGCATTAGTTGTTCAGCAAACACAAGCTAATTACTGGAGAATGACTAATGTACCACAATTCAACACCTCCCAGCCAGGATCTGTTCATGCAGGTCAGTTTTCACCACATTCATCTGATATTCATTCACCAGGCCCAAATGTTACCGGTCAAGTAGCAGACATTGCTGTGCAGGTTCCTGATGACATCCTACCGCTGCCATCTGTACAAATTCAGCAGCAGACACCTACAAAGGAGGCGACAAAAACAAAACAAGACACACATGAAACAGACCAACCATCACTTGTGCAGTGTCTACCAACTTGCTCACATGTGTCACTGGGCACAAGCCCTGTCCGTGAACAGTCACTACCCAAAAGCCCTGTAGGTGAGTCGCTGCCCAAAAGCCCTGTAGGTGAGTCGCTGCCCAAAAGCCCTGTAGGTGAATCGCTGCCCAAAAGCCCTGTAGGTGAATCGCTGCCCAAAAGCCCTGTAGGTGAATCACTGCCCAAAAGCCCTGTAGGTGAGTCACTGGCCACAAGCCCTGTAGGTTAGTCACTGGCTACAAGCCCCGTAGGTGAACAGTCACTGGCCACAAGCCCTGCCCGTGAAGTGCCAGATGCCACTCAAAGTGGCTCTGTTGTGCCTAAAGTTGGTGGCAAAAGAAAAAGGAAAATTCAAGAGACAACAAGCAGGCCTGTTACTCGCTCGCAAAAGGAACAAAAAAAATAAATGTTATAATTCAGAAAATATGTCTTTGGCCTTGTTTTGTTGACTTCAGATTATCTAATTACTATTGTATGTATGCTGAAGACTGTGTTGTTTCCAAACTTTCAACTATGTTCTTGTACACGTGAAGTTTTGGAAATGTTAACACTCATAATTAATTGTGTTATAAATATTTATGTTGTAATCGTCTGTTCAGTAATGGTCCACCAGGAGCCAGTTGCTAAGTTTAGAGAAGCTGCCATTGACTTTGCAGCAAAACATTGCATTTGGGTGTGTTAATTGATGTAAGAATTGCATATGCATATTAGTCACATGCAATTATTAAAACACCTAAGTAAGTGCAAACATCTTTCTTGTACGTGTACAGCAGGATTATGTGTAAATTATTACTTACCTTTGCCTTGCTTGGCCATTGTAATTTTGTCCTTTAATCAGTTGTGTGTTCGTTTCTATAACATCTCAGAATGTATAATAATATATATATACACACACACACACACACACTGAGTGAGTGTGAGTGTGAGTGTGTGAGTGTGTATATATATATGTATATGTGTGTATATATATATATATATATATATATATATATATATATATATATATATATATATATATATATATATATATATAGTACTATATAAACTGGTATACACAAACTAATACACTTCATGCTTCCTTGTGAAAACACTATTTTAATAATACAGGCCTAATGTTTGAGAAATATCCTAAGTATGAGACTCTAACAGTATTGTGCTTAAACAAATGTTTATTACTTAATTCAATCATGTTTCTCACCATTTAAATAGGTTTCATACAAGGTATACTTAATGCCATCAATGTTGTGTGTACTCCTGCAATATAAAAAAAAATAAAATATTATATATAAATATATATATATTTTTATAAGAGATATATTTATATATATATATATATATATATATATATATATACACACGTATTTAAACTCATGCAGACAGGGAGTTAACCAGACTTTCACATACACACAGAAATGTAAGCGGGGAAAAAACATTTCTTTTTGCAGGTGTGTTTTTACTGATATGCCTGGCTAAGAAATATTTTCACACACTGGTCTTTGTTAGTTTTCAAAAAAACACTATGTGAACGCATTCACAGTCTAGGGATGTTTTTCACAAACGAGATAAAAGAAGGAGAAATGTTTCTCCCACAGTCCCATATCACGAACCACAACTGTTAACCCAATTAGACAAACAAATCCAATTGGCGTTTGAAATAAGGAGTCAAAGTAGTTACTTTTGTTGACCTTGACAAGGAAAAACAGGAGTTTGTTAGCCATTCAGCACATTCATTTTGATGAGCAAATAACACAGACCTGCACACAGCTTTTGTGCTACTCAGACATGGCTGATGAATTCGTTAACAATATTAATCCCCTTTTAGGGTATAAGTACATGATCTGTGAAGCCATCTTGAACAGTCGTGGACAGAAAGCAAGCACACGCCAAATCGATGATTTCATTCGAGCAAAATATCCTTATTACCAAGACCGTAAGCATGCACGGAATTTTAATTCCTCAATAAGATTCACTTTATCAAGTAATGACTTTTTTGAACGTGACCAGGATAAGCTACAACACACCTATGGTTTCTGGAAGATTGCCCCGGAAAAACAATTTCTCCTGAAAGACGGCACTTATATTGTCGTGAAAGGCATATTTATTCCTAATGGCAATAGCAATGTATCCGCTACTACTGATCCGTTTGAATCGATACGTGCTGCAATATCTGCAGCCTCCATTCCTGAAACCCACATTGTACAAGAACAAAAGTACTATGATTATGTACCAAGCCTTTCAGCTGAAAATGCATTGGAATGGGAACCGGAAGAAATGAACCTACCTCCCGACCAATTATTTGAAGAAAGCAGTGGCGATTCCTATGAGCGCATCCTGGAGGAGATATGTGCCATACTGGATTCAGCGGTTGGGTTAAGCGTGGATGAAAATGCCTTGCATTTCTGGAGCGACCAGTTGCAGCCAGGCGAAGAGTTAATTCTAGAAGAATGGTAAATATAACAATCGTTATGCGTTGACTCTGCGTTTAAATTTGTTTTTGTTTTTGTAACCACCATTTTCACTTTCACTGCGTGGATACAGCGTAACATTGCAGACTGCATAACATGTAGCGATCACAAACAAATTGTTTCCTAATACAATATAGTAGGACCTGAAAGAGTAGTACACATTGCTGACGGAATAAATATACGTACTTTCCTATCCCTTTAAACATATTAGCAACATTTTACCATTACTCTAACACATACCTGTTTTGTTATCATGCAACATCTACAACATTGAAAACCGGGTCCACCACGTATGACGTGGGACCCTTGTCATGGGCCAAGGCGTCCTTAAAAAGGATTAGTGATGTAAGTCCCGCCCCCAAGCGACGTGCGCGCCTCAAAGCCTATTGGCTGTCATGTTTTGTTATAGTAACGGTAACTGCAGTGTGTGATGCGTGCGGCTCAGTGTTTGTAGGCGTACCCTGGGCGTTAGCCGAATGTTAATTGAGTGGGAGGAGTGTTAGCGTGCGTTTCACGCTGGCTTAACATGACGTCACACGTATTGCATTTGCGCATTGTGTTATCGGCCGTGCTTTCTGTTCAAACACGTCTGTTTAAAAAGAATACAGATGTACTCGTTTAGAACGAATGTAGTTTCGTCTTCATTGTATTTGAAATAAAGATGTTATGTTTACTGGTATTTTCAACATGTATTGAACGCACAACGTACGCTTTGTTTTGCGCATGCGCTAACAGTTAGTGGAGCCAAGCGTGAAGTGCGTGCGCACACAAAGATGTGCGCGCACATCTTTCAGTATACAGGCAACGTTCACTTCTTATACATAGTTATGCCTGCTACAAATTTAAAGAAACATTACATACTGATGAACAGTTTTACTTCTAACATATAAGTGAGTGACGTGTGTATCTACACAATCATATAGAGCTGCGTAACGCGTTGTCACGGATGCATATCTAGTAAGGTGCCATCTTTGACCATCATGTGTTTGCTGTATTTCAGAGATGTCGGGGAAGATACAATCGGATCAATGTATGATTTCAGAAGAGTCTACCTTTATATGAGATGATTGTGAGGAGGAGCCACCGACTACTATACTACATATGGAACTAATTTTATATTGCTTGCAGCGCTTATTAACAAACAATTAAAAATGTGATACCCTTATGCCTATATTGCATAAGCACTTAATTAACATAATGATGTTGCAAAAGAGTGCCTCATGAATTTTTATTGCGTGTTCTTTAATGACTACTAACATTTTATGACATGGTGTGTTTTATATATAACAACCATTCCCACTCTGCTAACACATTTGTGTATTCTAATATGTAATGGAACGTATGACTGTCGAAACTATGTAACAATAATAATAATAATATGAGCATGTTCATGTATAGGGCTGCTAGTTGTACGCAGCGATTTACAGACACATGTTTCAGCCTGAGGTCCCTGGCCCGTGGAACGTACAAATGTTTTTTTGCCGCATGAGGCACAGGGAGATAAAGTGACTTGGCCAAGGTCACAAGGAGCCCACACCGGGAATTGAACCAGACTCCCCTGCTTCTAACTATCAGTGCCAGTGTGTGTCTTTACTCAGTGAGCCACTCCTTCTCCCAATGTAAAGGACACTTACAACCAAGTAGCCATTTATTTTTAAAATCTCTTGTTACATGGGTATGTAGATAAAATGGTTTGGGACTGTAGCAAATAATGTTACTGGCCAGATGTTATGGTCCCCTCCAATGCATGATGTTCTGAATATGACATCACCATCATGTTATGAAGTACGTTTCTGTGTATATTTCATTAACCTAACTAACTATAGTTTACTGTGTTTATTAATCGTTTAGAAATACATAGTATAGTCAATATGATGATATAAGCTACCATAATAAAGCTGGTGTTATCATTTGTCGGTGTTATACATGGATCCTACACCAATTGATAGAGACACAAACAGTTGTCTTAAAAAGTGTGTCTATGCTAGTGATGAATGTGCTCCCGTAAGTAAACAAATAAGTACAGTTATCCCCTTTTCTCCAACCACCTCTATATTACATTAATGGAAATTATAAGGAAACATACATAAAATGTGATGAAATGTGAGTAATCATTTTGTAATACAATGCACATGAAAGCTCAAGAGTAGCTAAATGCATATACATGATACAGAAAGTACATATATGTAACATTTGTGTTTAAACCAATATGTTGGGTTTTTAGTTCCAATAATTATAGGAAGATTGAGGTAGCCACATCTTATGAGAGATGTCAGCAAATATACATACCATGATCAGTCATACTGGAGATATACCTATAATGCAAAGGAACAATATATAAATTGCAAACATTGACATGCCATCTTCAGTACCGTAAACAACACAGCAAAGTGTGTATTTGGTGTTAAATGTACAACACCATGTATATTTCATGACATTCAAAATGTAAATCAGCCTGGTGTACACATCATATGGATGTACATGTTACACTGCACCAATAACATTGTATGTAAGCATACTAGAAGCATGAATGATTATGGGCATAATATGTGTTTTGTCTTAGCATAAGGAATAACACAATGCTAAAATATTATTGCTTTGTTACCCAAGTTGTATTCACATACACACAACTAAAGTACAATTGAAGAGGGATTATATAACCTGTGCAACAATAACATACCGGTGCCACATCCCTTTGTGCACACAGCAGAGAAAAGAAAGGTGTGCAACCCATATTCATCTGTGTCCTAACAGAAGGTTATATAAAGAAACATTATTGTTAATATAACATAATTAAACTATAAAAGTAGTACTAGGAACATATGAGTTTGTACTTACAAGAAAAAAATGAATTGATGAGATTCTGTCGTGTCTGGCCACCACTGGCTGTTTGTTCATTTTCAGCAGCTACATGGGTGGGATGCTCGTCTACCAAAGCCTCAGCTAGGTCTGACTGTACATTGTGCCTGAGTGCAACATTGTGCAAAATGCAACAGGCAAGGATAATATCAGACACTTTTTGAGGCTTGTATAGAAGAGCCCCACCAGTTCTGTCCAGACACCTAAACCTGGTCTTGAGTAGGCCAAATGTCCTCTCTATAACAGATCTTGTAGATATATGGGCTGCATTGTACCTGTCCTCTGCTTCAGTTTGAGGGTTTAGCACCGGAGTCAAGAGCCACGGCCTAATTCCGTATCCTGAGTCACCTATAATGAATGGAGCACACATAAGCTGACATTAGTGATCAAATTGTACAATGCCAACATTCCTAAATCAACATGTGTTTTGTGTTAGAACATGTAAATATGTACTCACCCAGCAGCCAACCAGGTTCAAAATGTCCCTCTTCGAACGCATGGAAGACTGAAGAGTTCCTCAGGATAGAGGAATCGTGACTGGAACCAGGGAACTTGGGTACCACATGCATTATCCTCATCGTGGCATCACATACCACCTGTACATTGAGTGAATGGTAGTGCTTCCGATTGCGGTACACATGCTCACTCTGACTAGGTGCAATCAAAGCAACATGTGTGCAATCGATTGCACCCAGCACAGATGGTATCCCTGCTATATTATAAAAGCCAGTCCTGACTTCCAGCCACTCTGTTGCCTCTGTAGGAAAATGAATATAATTCCTAGCGCGTCTATTGAGTGCATAGAGAAACTGGGTCAAGGCCCGCGAGAATGTAGATTGCGAGACCCCGCCCACTATGCCCACAGTTGTCTGGTATGACGCGGAAGCAAGATAATGTAATGAGCACAGCATTTTAACAAGCCCAGGGACTGCACGACCTCTGGCTGTGAAAAAATCTAAATCCCCCCTTATCTCCTCATAAAGAGCTAAGATTGCTGCTGAACTCAAACGATAGCGACTTACAATCTCCTCCTCACTCATCCCATCTAACAGGGTTCTCTCCCTGTACAGACGCGGACGAGGCACAAGTTGTCTCCTCTGTCTTCTCCTCTGATCTCCTGTCCCTCTACCTGTCCCTCGGCCTGTCCCTCTCCCTGTCCCTGTCGTATCCGCGTCACTGTCACTGTCCCTCGGTGTGTCCCTACCTTGCCCTATATCATTCTCTTGATCAGCAAGCATGTCATAGAAAAGAATGTTCCTGCGTCTCCTAAACATTCGCAACATTTTGAAATGAGTAGCTGTGAATGAGCAGGTAATGTGCGTCCTTTAAATAGGTATGTGATGATGTCAGGTGACATAGTAAAATGCAAGGTGTTACATTAACATAATAAAGTACTTCTGTGGCAAGCTGTGTGCACTTGTTGTTCTAAGTATTTGTTGTGTGTATTCTGCAGGGAATGATGATATTTGGCAATGATGTGACGTGAAGCTTTGTACAAAGATTGCTTGCAAATAAATAGTTGCATGTGCAATGCATGTAACACTTGTGAACGCAAGAGTCAGTCATGTAATGAGACAAAAAGGCTGAGATTGACGTGGGAAAAGTTTTGTGTAACATGTGTAATTATCCATGTTATTGTGACATGTTGGCAACAATGAATAGTCGTGTGCATATGCATGCATTTGTGTAAGGAGGATAGTTGGTATAGAATGAGTTTACAAGGTGTCCCAATGATGAATTACTGTACATGTGTGTATAAGTTAGGTTGAAGTGCTTGTAATGCAACGGTTACAATGTAAACATGCAATGTGATTGAGCGTCCAATAAGTGACGTCATGAAAATAGGGAGGACCCAAAAGTATATGTAAACATGAGAAGACAGATGTACATGAACGTTTAAAGATGCGTGTCACATTACAAGCATTGTGTAATGTAAAGGAAGATGAATATACTGTGTATGTGTGACATGTGTGACATGTGTAACATCATGTAAATAATTGTCGCTGAGTTGAGTAAAATGTGTGCTATGATGTGAGGTTCTCCTTTAAGAGTGTAGTATAGTATTTTCCCTTGCCACATCATCACATGATGAGTAATGTGACCCGCAAATGCTGAAAACATGTAAAAGTCGAATGTTATGCAAATAAGACACATCAGCTGTGACACAATGCAGGGAATGCCCCCACACTGTAATGCAAATCCCCCTTGTATTGTGAGCAATGAAACGTAAACAGTACTATACTGTTATACGTCCCCGCTCCATTGACTTCCATTGATGTACAGAAGATTTTTTTTTTCTAAGTGCCGTTCCGGCAGCCTTAGCGATCGTTCTCCCGTCCAAACTGCCAACTTTAGTTGGCGGGAGAAATCGGCCATAACATCTCAATTTCGTAGTGCCGATCAGCCCCGATAAGCTGTTTTTTTTTGTTGAATCCAGCCGATTTAAAAAAGTGGCGATCAGTGTCGAAAACAGGCTTATCGGCAGGCGACTGGCCATAACCAAATTATCGGCTCCGAAACCTGGCGATATGAAGCACTTATCGGCGCTTACTGAATCTCAAACCCAATTTTGGCTATAACATGGCCATATTTCCCTTATCAACGCTTACTGCATGAGGCCCTATGTGCAGTACTCGGGTACAGGAGTAAAGCGGTGTAGAATCGCCAAATATTGACAGATAAACTTCTAGATAAATAAAGTCCATAAATAGGTCTTGTTCCTGGCGTCCGCGACGGAGGCTACCAGATCAGCTACACGTGGATCGGCGCATGAAATGGAGTAACGGGTGATATGCCAAGACACCTATACTCACTGCTTATTACCTTTGTATTTATTGTGAGTGTCCGTAATCTAGCAGCACCATTTAATAAATAATTTTATATACAGTATTATACTATGGGAGCCGCGCTGTCTTCTTTTTGTTTTATATATATATTTATATAATAATACTGAGTTAAGTTATGGTGAGTAAAAAAAGTGACAAAAACCCTCCACAGGAAAGCAAATATGCAAATACAACTGTATGCTCATCTGCATGTCTTAGGCAGGTCTGCAACCCCGCCTTTCCCCATTATCACCCAGCATACAGCACTTCCACTGCAGCAAGGGATTCTGGGAAATGACATGCAAATGAGCACACAGTGTAATTTTTTGCCTCAAAAAACATTTTTAACATGGTTCCCTATAGGCTTAAGCTTGCTGCATGGTCACAGCTTTGAGCACAGCCAGGGTTAAGGTGCATACCCAGAAAACCACCCACAGACAGCTGTTTCGACCTTGATGGGTCTCATCAGTGTGGGGTTGATTTTAACTGGATATGCATACACATATACACATATACATACACACACACAAACACGCACACATACAGTGGTGTGAAAAAGAAAGTACACTCTCTTTGAATTCTATGGTTTTACATATCAGGACATAATAACAATCATCTGTTCCTTAGCAGGTCTTAAAATTAGGTAAATACAACCTCAGATGAACAACAACACATGACATATTACTCCGTGTCATGATTTATTTAACAAAAATAAAGTCAAAATGTAGAAGCCATGTGTGAAAAACTAAGTATACCTTATGATTCAGTAGCTTGTAGAACAACCTTTAGCAGCAATAACTTGAAGTAATCGTTTTCTGAATGACTTTATCAGTCTCTCACATCGTTGTGGAGGAATTTTGGCCCACTCTTCTTTACAACGTTGCTTCAGTTCATTGAGGTTTGTGGGCATTTGTTTATGCACAGCTCTCTTAAGGTCCAGCCACAGCATTTCAATCGGGTTGAGGTCTGGACTTGGACTGGGCCATTGCAACACCTTGATTCTTTTCTTTTTCAGCCATTCTGTTGTAGATTTGCAGGTGTGCTTGGGATCATTGTCCTGTTGCATGACCCAATTTCGGCCAAGCTTTAGCTGTCGGACAGATGGCCTCACATTTGACTCTAGAATACTTTGGTATACAGAGGAGTTCATAGTCAACTCAATGTCTGCAAGGTCCCAGGTCCTGTGGCTGCAAAACAAGCCCAAATCATCACCCCTCCACCACCGTGCTTGATAGTTGGTATGAGATGTTTGTGCTGTTATGCTGTGTTTGGTTTTCGCCAAACGTGGCGCTGTGCATTATGGTCAAACATATCCATTTTGGTCTCGTCTGTCCAAAGGACATTGTTCCAGAAGTCTTGTGGTTTGTTCAGATGCAACTTTGCAAACCTAAGCCGTGCTGCCATGTACTTTTAGAGAGAAGAGGCTGTCTCCTAGCAACCCTTCAAAACAAACCATACTTGTTCAGTCTTTTTCTAATTGTACTGTCATGAACTTTAACATTTAACATGCTAACTGAGGCCTGTAGAGTCTGAGATGTAACTCTTGGTTTTTTTGCAGGTTAACTTTTAATGGTTTTAGCGGTTAGGGTAAGTGCTTAAAGCAAAGGCTTTAGGGTAAGGGGTAGCGTTAATATTTAAGTAATAATCCTCTCAGAACAGGGCATTAATGGCCAGTAATGCCCTGTTCTGAGGGGATTATTACTATTATAGGCTAAATGTAGGCTTTTTTCATAAATAATAGACACTTTTGTATAGTTATAAAGATTTTTTTTTATTAAAATAAAATGGTAAATACAATAAAGCACCTCTATATATGCTTACACTGCAGGTATCTATATCCACACACTGCGGCCCCCTCTGTGTACACACACACACACACACACACACACACACACACACACACACACACACACACACACACACACACTGCAGCTCTACACACATACACTGCAGCCACACACACACACACACACACACACACACTGCAGCTACACACACACACTGCAGATACACACACACTGCAGCTATACACACACACACACACACACACTGCAGCTACACACACACACACACACACACACACACACACACTGCAGCTACGCACACACTGCAGCTACACACACAAACTCTGCAGCTGCAGTTACATACATACACACACACACAGAGAAACTGCAGCTACAAACAAACTGCAGACAGCCACTTATTTTGCAGCTACACAAACACTCTCTCTCGCTCCTCAACTCAAAATGAAGCTGTGTTCACAGAGGGGGGGAGGAGTCACTGCCTGCTGCTGCTAACTGGCCAATCCCCTGCCCTGACTCAGAGCTGTTCTGACAAAAGGAAAAGCTGATTGGCTGGAAATAAACACATTGGAAATAAACACTTTGCAAGCTGCAAAAATTCCAGGCATCCCTGAATTAATAATGCCCGGAATTTTAACCAATCAGAGAGCAGGGATTTCAATAATGCCCGTAATTTTACCGCTTTAGCCTATAATAGGAGTTAACATTAGGGAGTTTTAGGGTAAGGCGTAAGGTCAGTGGTGAAGCAGCTGTGGTGGCTGAGTGTCCCGACAGCGAGGGAATTGCTAAACGCTGGTGGTCATTTGGTTGGGGCGAAACGGCCATGACCAAATGTCGTGAACCGCATCTCTGAGGTAAAGAGAACATGCAAATAATGGGTGTCAATATAAACTAGATAATGGGTTACTTTCTTTTTGGGGAGTATTTTGCACCCGGGAAAAACTATAGACACCCCTTTTCCATAGCTGATGCACGGCGCGCTAATGCGGAAATGGATTACCATCACCTTCAGAAATGCAGAATGGCGGATGCAGGAGGTACTCTAACATTTTAAGTCAGATTTCTAGGGATTTGCCCTCTTTAACGTTTCATTCATAGCCCCAATTTATATAGCGGTACTCTGACTTTCCCAGAACTTGTCCTTTTTGCCATATACATCACATGAGTTAAACCATGAAAGCGGTATTGATATGTTGTGTGAACCTCTGAAACATACTGTACATGGCAGATAAAATCACCCAACAAGAAGGATGTGGCTATGCAATGCATCACAAAGCATGAGTATTTACAGGTACTGCCCTGCAATAAACAAAGTACATTTTAATAAAATATTGCTGTGATTAAACATTTTCTAAAGACATTTTGAGCAACCGTCTAAGCCACTAAATATGGGATGACACTAATTGTTGAGGCATTTCTGAAATGCATCTCAATGTCAATTTATCAAAGATAATTATCATCTTTCTCACCCTTTGCAGGAACAGGTGATTGTTATAGGATGAGTTACCAGATGCACCTTGTGTAGAGATGTAAAAAATCTCAGTATATCACTTTTTTCCATTTCAAATACAACAAAGGCTCTGACACATCTGACTTGCTTAAACTCCTCTAGCAATCTATGACAAATATTTGACTCTAAATGATCAAGTTCTCACATTTGATACTGACACAACAAGACACAGTACAGTACGTATATGTTTGGAGCTATGCACCTATACAGAGCCGGTGCAAGGGTATTCGATGCCCTAGGCAAAATTAAAAATTCTCTTCCACCCTCCCCGACAAACTCTCTCCCACAATTACATACTCTCTCCCCCCACTGCCACACTCTCCCCTCCCACTGACACTCTCTCTGCCACACTGACACACTCCCTCTACCCCCCACTGAAACTCTCACCCCCTCCCTGTCAATCTCCCTCCCACTGACACTCACTCTCCCCCCACACTAACACTCTCTCTTCCCCACTGAGATGCTCTCTGTACCCCCACTGACTCTCTCTCCCCCCCCCCCACTGACACTCTCTCCCCCCCACTGAAACTCTCTCTCCCCCCACTGACATTCTCTCCCCCCACTGACACTTTCTCCCCCCCACTGACACTCTCTCTCCCCCCACTGACACTCTCTCTCCCCCCACTGACACTTTCTCCCCCCACTGACACTCTTCCCCCAACTGACACTCTTCCCCCTACTGACACTCTCTTCCCCCCACTGACACCCTCTTCCCCCCACTGACACTCTCTCCCCCCCCCCACACTGAGACTCTCTCCCCCACACTGAGACTCCCCCCCACACTGAAACCCTAACCCCCCCCCCCCCACTGACACTCTCTCTCTCCCCCACTGAACTCTCTCATCCCACTGACACTCTCTCTGCCCACACTGACACTCACACACACCAGAACAGATACACACAGGACAGCCACCGAACACACACAACAGGACAGGACAGAACAGACACACATGCATGCACAAACACACATACATAGACAGGACTCACCTCTCTCCTCCATGCTGCTCCCTCCTCTGCTTAGCCCTGCCCCCAGGCTCCTGACAGGTCCTCCTGATTGGCTGCTGCTGAGTAATGCAGATAGTCAGGGTGGAGAAAACTGCCCAGCCACCTAGCAAAACAGCCCTGCTGTTTCCCTGCTCGGGAAAATCCCCCACGGGTTAGGCCTCGTGCAGGCTTTGGAGGGAGAGCGTGCTTACGTGAGAGCGGCAGTCCGAAACAATGTATGTAAAGTGAATTGTGGTTGTCAGGGTAGCAGCTGCCCTGTCTCCGAAGTACGGAGTTGACGCTGGCTACAGTTTCAATAAACAAACCAACTTGTTTTTTGAAGCTGCAGCAGCGTCACTGGAACCTCGGCAGCCAATGAAATCATTCTTGAGAATGATTTCAAGACAGCAAC
Source organism: Ascaphus truei (assembly GCF_040206685.1). NCBI lineage: Eukaryota > Metazoa > Chordata > Amphibia > Anura > Ascaphidae > Ascaphus > Ascaphus truei. The sequence continues at coordinate 376,214,288 of NC_134484.1, read as the reverse complement.
ACCGATCCCTAAGCTGCTGCCTGTAGCCCCGCCCCCTCCCCGCCTCCTCAACTCTTGAAAATGTCTGCTGGGGAGGATGTGCACACATCGCCCAGCAGACTGCCGCCCTCCCTCCAATATTTGAACAGATTGTCAATATCCAATGAAAGTAAGAAGGAAAGAAAAACATGTTATGTAGCATTTGAAAAAATGTAGGAACAAACCCTTAATATATACACATTTTTCATTAACAAAAATTAAAACAAATGTTAAAATGGCAATCAGAGCTTAAAAAATAATGTTAAAAATGCTTAGCTAGAAAACATACATTATAATTAAACTATGTTATAAATACACAGGAAAAGACAACTACTGCACAGTTTGACTATTAATAAAAATAAATGTATCTGTTTTCATATTGAAAAAGGGTATTGCAGTCGAAATGAATCAATTTTATCAACAGTATGAGAGGAATGACAGGATTATTGCACACCTGCACAATGTAATTCGATTCTGAGCGGGGTGGGGGGAAGGATTCCCTTCAAAGTTAAAATTGAGTAAATACAAGTATATTCTACAAGTAGCCGGACTGCGCTCTCGAGAGTGACAACTGGCTGATAGATTGAGCTATTAAAAAAACAAATCCTTTCTTATTTGAGTAATATTGATCAATGTCTTGAAGAACAAATACACAGCCTGGGAGGACAGTACAAATCTGAATCTTGATTAAATATTTAATGTTCACTGCCCCAGTTCTTGGCTATCGCCCTTTTCGCTCAGTTATTCTGTATCTGTTTATGAAACACCCAAGATAACCATTACTTAATATAAACTTCACATTTGCTGCTGTTTTCTTCATTAAACGGAGGATCATGTCCTCCAACAAACTGAATCACTCAGTGCCACTTTCCTTGTAGAGCTCAGCAGTGGAATTACCACAGTGCACTTTAGTGAGCTTTTTATTATGACGCCTGGTATTGCAGTGATGGAAATACGTAGTAGGAGTATTGAAAACGGTAACTCAATTTCTTCAATAGCTGCAAGTCAATGTGACAGTATTACCAGATGGAATTTGTCAGCTTCGTAGCAATTGCTGGTCTGTATTTGTATGACATTTGTAAATTTTATTTTAGAGAAGTCCTTGAAATCACTTTAGTCAAAAATTGCCTAACAATCATAGCTAAAGAGAATTTAAAAAAAGCCAGCATCTTGTAAGATGATTAAAGGAGGCAGCACTTTCTACAAGTCTTAGCATATATATTTTTAAGTATGTTTAATGTTACAATTTGTCCCCTAAGCATGCATGTGTTTTTCACTTAACATAAGCATCAATGCTAAGTTTCTGATTGAGTTAGTATAGTAGATAAGCAATATGTGTTTTACATCATATTCAATAATGATTTAATGGTGGTGTGTCTATAACAGTTTATTCTGACTCATGTACACTGTGGCAAGTGGTAGAGACAGATAGTTAACTCACTCTCTTTAGATGCACATTGAGTACTTCTTTCTTTCTGTTCTTTTATTGTAAATGTAACAGTGTATCCCCCACCCGGTGGGAGATGTGGCCATTACGGATCTTGTGGTGCACGATACCTGCTGGAAACAGGAGGGCTGAGTCGTCCGCCGGTGGTAGTGGGGACACAGGACTAGGCTTCTGGGGTTCATACCCTGCATATCTCGTTAGCAGTGATTCACCTCCATCTGCCTTGGCTCCAGGAACTGAAAGTGATCTCCCATGGTAGAACAATTACCTCTCCCCCCCAGTAAGGTCACGCACCAGGCAGGAGGTATAACAACAGGAACAGTTTATTGTCTCTTCTATACAGCACAGTAACAGGGAAGGCTTCTGCCCGATGCAATACTTCTCAGCAACCACTGAAGGATGGTCCCTGGACCGTGACTACAGGCCAAGGGCACCCGCAGCCATCCTAGCTCTTCCCTGCCTCCCTAGCTGAGGAAGAGGTATGGTCCACACTCACTCTCCCTCGGAGGGAAGAGGACTGGAGAAGGCCAAATAATCAGCCTCTCCACTGTGTGACCTGCCTTCCTCAAGTGGGGAAAGGCACTGCTAAATTTGGGCGTACCTGCCCTTAAGTACAGCCAGGAGGAGGGCACCAGGTCTGACTCATGAATGGTCATTCCCAGGCCTGATGTCACCGCCTCCCGCTGTCATAACAACTACTGGCAAGGCCTGCTTGTACAGGGCTTACTGCCAGGAGGGAAGCAAACTATTATCCACAGATTCCATGGCTACATAAAGGCAAAACAATAACAACAAAGGAGGGAAACTGATAGGTGGCAAAAGTTGGGGAGAGGTAAATTAAGATGGATTCTACCAGGAGATGGAATACCGACTGCTCCTAATGGCTGCTGGCTCAAAAAGGAAGCACACTTTCCTGTCCAGGCAGCAGAGGACTATACCAAATTAACAGGGCACATCAGGGGAGGAAAGCCAAGCAAAACCAACTGAGGTTTTAACAATGGGGGGCTACCAAGGCAACAGGCTGGTGACTATGGGGGAAAGCTATGTTTCACTCTTTCTTCTGGGGATTTCGAAATGCTGGAGCAGTTTCTTATTTATACTCCTTGCAGTGTTGGTGAAGCCTAGGATACTGTACATCAAGAACCAAAGATATTATTGCAACAAGACATACATGAAAATAGTATAATCAAGCACACCATACATATAAGGTAATCAAGAGGCAACAAAAAGGGTAATTTCAGCACAATTCGTAATTATTTCATAATTATTATATGGCGGCAAAACTTCTCAGCGCAGGAAACTCTCCATAGGTTCATATAAAAAAGAAATACGCATACATAGTGCAAACATGATAAAAACACAAAAAAAATCAGAGGAAAAGACTATCAAATGCCCACTTATGTGATGATGGAAAATAGTAGGCGTGTACAGATAATAATCTGATCAGGAACTGGGTGTTGAGGGTGTTGGTATATTGATCTTCCCACAATTAAAGAAAAGAGAAAGCAGACATGGTACAGATCAATTTTATAAAACACACAAAAGAGCATTAGACTGTAAGTTCCTCGGGGCAGGGACTCCTCTTCCTTAATGTTACTTTTATGTCTAAAGCATTTATTCCCATGATCTGTTATTTATTTGATTACCACGTGTATTACTACTGTGAAGCGCTATGTACATTAATGGCGCTATATAAATAAAGACATACAATACAATACAATACAGCAGTGAGCTCCAAACAAACGCACCTGCTCCCAATGAATAAACGGCAGTATGACTAGGGTGACCACTCTTCTCCCTTTTGCTAGGACAGTCCCAGTTTTTCGAGAGCTGTCCCGGTTTCCTGTGTGTCCCGGAAATGTCCCGGATTTTCCTCAATGTGTCCCCGTTTTTTTTTTTTGTCGCCGGCGGTGCGCGAGTAAGCTGCGGTGCGCGAGTCTGCGGCGGCGCGGAGGAGGAAACTGCAGCAGCCCGGCTGGTAAGTATTTTTTTTTAATGCCAAGGGTTGGGCTTGTGTTACGTGGAAAATGGGTGTTGCTGATTGGATGCGGCCCGGCATTGTACAAAGTCCCGCCCACCCCCGGCAGTTTCCTACCTTGTTGGCCAATCCCCTGCGTCCTGGCATTAAGCCCCGCCCCCGGCATCATCCTTCACCAAGGCCCGGCATGTGGGAATGGATGGAAGGAAGGGTGCTGTGGGGGGCAGGGCCGGCGCCAGCGCGTCTGGGGGGGGCAGGACCAGTGTGCCTGGGGGCGGGCTTCCGCTTCCTGCGGCAGAGCACACGTTGTGTGTGTCTCTGCCCGCTCCTGGCTCCTCTGCATGGTGTCTCCCCCCCTCTGCCCGCTGGGGTGATATGAGGTGGGTTTTTGATCCGTTGCCTCCTGTCCTGGCGCTCTCTTCCCCTACGGTCCCCTTGGTTTGGGAGATGGGCGCGGGGGCGGGCAATGGTGGCTGCGCGGTGTCCCCCCATTCTGCCCCGGGAACCCGTGGCTGCCCGCGGGGGAGGAGGGGCGGCAGTTTGTACCTTTGCGTCCCGGCGCTCCTATCCACCCCCCCCTCCTCTGTCTGTACTCCAGTGTGTGTGTGTGTGTGTGTGTGTGTGTGTGTGTGTGTGTGTGTGTGTGTGTGTGTGTGTGTGTGTGTGTGTACCAGTGTGTGTGTGTGTGTACCAGTGTGTGTGTGTGTGTACCAGTGTGTGTGTGTGTGTGTGTGTGTGTACCAGTATGTGTACCTGTGTGTGTGTGTACCTGTGTGTGTGTACCTGTGTGTGTGTACCAGTGTGTGTGTGTGTGTGTACCTGTGTGTGTGTGTACATGTGTGTACCAGTGTGTGTGTGTACCAGTGTGTGTGTGTACGTGTGTGTGTGTGTGTGTGTGTGTGTGTGTGTGTGTTTGTGTACCAGTGTCTGTGTGTGTACCAGTGTGTGTACCAGTGTGTGTGTGTGTGTACCTGTGTGTGTGTACATGTGTGTACCAGTGTGTGTGTGTACCAGTGTGTGTTTGTACTTGCGTGTATGTGTGTGTGTGTATGTGTGTGTGTGTGTGTGTGTGTGTGTGTGTGTGTGTGTGTGTGTACCAGTGTGTGTGTGTGTGTGTACCAGTGTGTGTGTGTGTGTGTACCAGTATGTGTGTGTGTGTACCAGTGTATGTGTGTGTGTGTATACAAGTGTGTGTACCAGTGTGTGTGTGTGTACCAGTGTGTGTGTGTGTGTGTGTGTACCAGTGTGTGTGTGTGTGTGTGTGTGTGTGTGTGTGTGTGTGTTTGTGTACCAGTGTGTGTGTACCAGTGTGTACCAGTGTGTGTGTGTACCAGTGTGTGTGTGTACCTGTGTGTACCTTTGTGTGTGTGTGTCTCCCTCACTCCCTCTCTCCCCCTCTCTCCCTCCCCTTATCTCCCTCCCCCTCTCCCCCTCTCTCCCTCCCCCTCTCTCCCTCCCCCCCTCTCTCCCTCCCCGTCTCCCCCTCTCTCCCTCCCCCTCTCTCCCCCCTCCCTCCCCCTCTCCCCTCTCTCCCCCTCTCTCCCTCTCCCACCCTCTCTCTGTCTGTCTGTCTCTCTCTCACCCTCTCTCTGTCTGTCTCTCTCTCACCCTCTCTCTGTCTGTCTGTCTCTCTCTCACCCTCTCTCTGTCTGTCTCTCTCTCACCCTCTCTCTGTCTGTCTCTCTCTCACCCTGTCTCTCTCACCCTCTCTCTCCCTGTCTCTCTCATCCTCTCTCTGTCTCTCTCACCCTCTCTCTCTCTCTGTCTCTCTCACTCTCCCTCTCTGTCTCTCTCACCCTCTCTCTCTCTGTCTCTCTCACCCTCTCTCTCTCTCTCTGTCTCTCTCTCCCTCTCACCCTCTCTCTCTCTGTCTCTCTCACCCTCTCTCTCTGTCTCTCTCTCCCTCTGTCTCTCTCTCTCTCCCTGTCTCTCTCTCCCTCTCTCTCTCATCCTCTCTCTCTCTCACCCTGTCTCTCTCACCCTCTCTCTCTCTGTCTCTCTCACCCTCTCTCTGTCTCTCTCACCCTCTCTCTCTCTCCCTCTCTCTCTGTCTCTCTGTCTCTCTCTGTCTCTCTCACCCTCTCTCTCTCTCTCTCTCTCAGCCTCTCTCTCTGTGTCTCTCCCACCCTCTCTCTCTGTCTCTCTCACCCTCTCTCTCTCTCTGTCTCTCTCACCCTCTCTCTCTCTCTCTGTGTCTCTCTCACCCTCCCTGTCTTATCGTAACTGCCGTATACCTACACCGAAGTAAACTACCCTTCTTTCTTCCAGATCTGAAACAAGTTTCACACGGGAGACCTCGGAAGACAGGTAGGGAACACCTCCCCTCCAGTATAATACCTTGAGGGACTGCGGATCAGATAAGATACCAGGCGGGATTGCTGCTTTAGAAATTGTGAAGAGGGGGCATCCTGACACTGGTTAAGGGGTTCAGAATCATTCACATCTGGGTTTTTTTTGTTCGATTAGTGAGGTCAACACACACACACACACACACACTTACGTAACAAGGACTAATGGTAGTAAAGTATAAGTGTACTACATTAAATAAACTGTTATGTAAAAAAAAAAATGTCCCGGTTTTTCATTTTCAAAATCTGGTCACCCTAAGTATGACCACTCTGGGTCCTGCAGCCGCGGCGTCCCGAACACTCCGTCAGGTATCCAGTCACTGACGGGATAAGCAGGATTCTCCTTCAGTAGCTCCGTCCTTGGAATCCCCAGCTGTGTTGGCAGTCAGCGATCCAAAGGCAGATGGAGAATAAGCAGCACGTCCCTCCGTTACAGGATGAGTGCTGACAAGCAGCAAGCGTCCTCCAAAGAACACAACGGCTTCTCCTCTGATGCTCCGCAATGCCGATCCAGCAGGGGGAGCACAGAGCGGGTGAATACGGCGGCAAAGTCAAACATGCAAGTTCACAAGTTGCAGGAACGGCACAGGGTGCTAGGCAGCATGCGGCAGTAGCAGGGAAAACGGAACACCTTACGCGTTTCACTCCAAAATACTGTGAGCTTCCTCAGAGGTGTATGAATATCTAATAATTATTATATGAGATTTCTTGTTGATCTCTAATAAAATAAAATGGCAGAACGAAAAAAAAAAAAAAAAAAAAAAGGGGGGGGGGGGGTCCGTAACCCGTTTCCTTACAAAAATATCCCATTGCGTTACATTCAGCTCTGAGGAATGAGGAGTCGCCTGGAGAGGTTCATGATTTGGGGCCCTGCGAGTGCTCTCCTTGACTTGTACTGTACCTTTCACATATCTCATTTTTTCCTAGGAAGGATGAATATGATTTCCCTGTGACCCCACGCCCATCTCCCAGGCTGCAATTCCCTCATAAATCAACTATAAACCATTATCTGTGTCCCAGAGCTGGAATACACTACACCAGGGTATCTGCACCCTCTCAAGGAAGAAGAGCCATTTTATAAAAAATGTATTTCCCCAAAATATTCAGAGAGCCGCATGCATGAATATTACACCCCCACAAACACATGCATGTACTGTACACACACTAATAGGTATATACAGTACTGTATAAGCATTAACATATGTGTACGACAAAATATGTGGGGGAATAAAATACATATTACAATAATAAGTCCCTTTATTTAGCTTTTTTCATTGTTTTTCTGTGCAAAACAGTGTCATATACAAATACACAATACATATGTGGCTAGGTTCCCCCTGGGTCCCTTTTTCACTCTCCTTATCTTTGATCGCGCTGCAGAAGGGGGCGGGGGCATTTGGCAGGTGCCGGTTGGAGCAGGGAGGTTGCGGCAGGCGGACCCGCTGTTGGGCTATTGCGGGGCGCATGTGGAGAGATGCCGGGTGCCTCCGGATCCCGTGGAGGCTTCAAGAGCAGGGTGCTGCCATCTTGTGCGCAGTTGCGCATGCGCAGCTAGTCCCAAGTCCGGCGGCCATTAGAGATGCTGCGCATGCGCGGGATAGGCGCACAAGGCGGCCAATAGAGGAACAGGGCTGCAGGGAATTACAAGCCCCATAGTGCCTAGGGGCTGTAACTCACATGGCGCGAACCAGCCAATAGGGCTGCAGCATTCCTTGCACCAGAGAAAGGATACATTTGGCGCGCCAGGGACCACATTAGTCGGAGCTGAGATGCAGATAGGGTAGGTTGTGTATGTGCAGGTGTCTGTGGCACCTGCACTAGGACAGAGACCCCCCTTAGGCCCCAGCTAGGCACTGACTCACCTCAGCTTGAGGTTGCTGCAGCGACAGGCCCATAGATAGGGACATTGCCCCTGTAGCATTAAAGTGAGGGACACAGCCAGGACGCGGCTGCTTCCTGACCTCATGTGATCTGGGACCAGACACCTACCACAAAGAGACATTGCATATGGTGGTACCATCCCGGCGGGACCCACCCAACGTAGAGGCAGAGTCACTGGATCCGTGGATCCTATCAGCATTGCTGCACGCCTGGGTGTGGACACACCCGGCAAGTACCTCATCTCACCAAAGTGCACCAACTATACACGGGCTAGTGTGGCAGCGCTGTCTCACACACTTGGGTGGGTGGATGGGTCTGTGGACACTGGGACGGTACGGTGCTTGGAGCACCTCAGTACATTGGGGTAACCCCGCAGGGGTGTGGACACAATGTTGGGAAGGGTGAGGGGTTGCGGCCCTGCGAGGCCTAGTGTTACAGTAGTAGTGTCATTGTTTATTATTGTTCATATATCTACAGTAAAGTGCTATTGTTTTATTACATCAGTGTGTATATGGTCTTGCACGGGGTTATCCCACATAGTTAGAATCCCGCGCAGGAGGAAGCGCTGTCACCCATTGAATCAGGTACAAATCAGGCTCCAGCGGCTGAGGTTCAGGCCTCCTGTGAACTACAGGTAAAGCACCACACACCATAGCAGCTCTATCTCCCAGGGGGTGGGGGAAAGTGCGCTACACATACATATACTACCCTCTCCAAAAACACATACACAACCCCCCCAAATACACACATATTATATATATATATATATATATCCGTCAATAGAAATCTTGGGGCTCAGGACAAATTAAAGGTGCAGTGCCCTCCCTGATTAATCCCCCCATCTTCCCCTTGTAATCGAGAGAGAGAGAGAGAGAGAGAGAGAGAGAGAGAGAGAGAGAGAGAGAGAGAGAGAGAGAGAGAGAGAGAGAGAACAGAGATCAGAGAACAGATAGGGGGAGTAGAGAGCGAGAGGGGAGAGGAGAGAGAAAGAGAGAGGGAGAAAGGAAGATGAGAGAGGGGGGTGAGAGAGAGGGGGAGAGATAGAGAGAGGGAGGAGAGGGGGAGGAGAGGGAGGGGGGAAGGAGAGAGAGTGGGGGAGAGAGAGAGGGAAGGACAGAGCGAGGGGGAAGGACAGAGCGAGGGGGAAGGACAGAGCGAGGGGGAAGGTGAGAGAGGGGGTGGAAGGAGAAAGAGAGTGGCAAGGAGAAAGAGGGATGGGAAGAGAGAGAGATGGAAAGAAAGAGGAGTGACTGTGAGAAAGAGGGGACAGGGATATTGGAGGAGAGGATCTGTGTGCCTGCTGCCTACCAGCTGCCTTTGAGGATTGAAGGGTCCTGTTAGCGGCTGTGGGGGGGAGGGAGGCTGCCGAGCTGCCTGCTGAGAGGTGCCTTTGGAGGTGCCTGTCAGGGGAACCTCCCTTCTACCAGTCTACAGCAAGCTGCCTGGACAGGCACCTTCATGGACTCCTTCCAGCTTGCCACCTCTGTGGATCAGGCCAGATTAGGTTTCCCTGCAGGATAGTGAGGGAGAGAGGCAGCAGCTGGGGAGCCGCAAGTAGTAGCGGAAAGAGCAGGTTGCTGACCCCTGCACTAGAGTTACGTCTCACCCCCCCCCCCCCCAAACACACACACCCCAGCCCGTGTTGGCGCCTTGGCGGTATTGCAAACCCCCCCCCCACCCATTTCATACCCACTCTATTTCCCCCCTCTTCCCATTTATTTCTCTCCCCTCCGTCTCACTCACCCCCCTCCCGCCCCGCAATTATTTATCTCCCCTGCGTCTCACTCTTACTTCCTCTTTTCCTCACTCAGTCCTTCACCCCCTCACTCCTGACTCGCCCCCACCTTCCGTCAATTACCCCACTCTCACTCAATCCCCCCCACTAAATAAATATCAAAAAGCCCACCCCAATACATAATAAAAAGACCCCCACTCCCCTCAATACACATTAAAAAGACCCCCACTCCCTCAATACACATTAATAAGGCCCCCACTCCCCCAATACACATTAAAAATACCCCCACTCACCCCAATACATATAAAAAAAGACCCCCACTCCCTCCAATATATATATAAAAAGACCCCCCCTTCAATACATATAAATAGACCAGGTCCCGGCTTTCCCTAAGCTGCAGCCTCTTCCTCACTCTGAGTCCCACGCCGAGCTTCCAAATTCAACGCGCACTCGAAGCTGAGGCCCAGCTTAATTTCGGTGTGCTGACATCAGAGAGGTCCGTCGCACGCCACCAGCGTTGGAAAATCAGTGTGGGACACAATGAGGGAGAGACCTGCATGAAGCTGATTGAGAGACGGAGCCTGGCTGTGACCAGCAGCCAGGCCTCACCAGAGGTCGGGGCCACTTGCAGCGCGGCCACCAAGGCCCCTGAAGCCACCGGGTCCGAGACACATTTCCTGACTGTCCCGCCCTGTCCGTGGCCCTGGTCCCTGGACCTGAAATGAATGCGGTTCAGCTCGAGAGACCCCTGCTTCAATCCTAACAATGTACTAACAATAATAGTAAAAATTAGATCTGCTATAAAATCTGTGTGGAAAGACACAGAGAGAGGGACTGCTTCTCTCTATGCAGCTCTTACAGACTGCTGGCGGCCCAGTAGGATTAACCCTACGGGAATCCCATTCAGAAGCACGGGCCACACTGAGTTAATCCTTCTGGGAAACTCCCTCTGCACTGGGTCATGTTCACGCTTGGCTGTGATCATGGCCACACTTGGACCGTAGTCCACATGCTCCAAGTGCCGTACGGAGGAACTTGCATCCCATCACATCTGTAAGTAGACGATACTCAGCAAACAAGCCAGATTTTTAAAAGACAAAGAGGGCAGGGAGGTGTGCCATGCTCCCACATGGTGGGTCACAGTTACAGACAAATTGCATCACAGAGAAGACACGGTAGCTCACCCAGAGAAGCTGGGATGCATTGTGTGGGGGGAGGCAGGGATGTGCCACAGAGGATAGCAAAAATAGAAGTAAGGATGACCTAAATACAATCACCAGAGATCTCAAAATGGGTCGCAGACTGACCCGCATGTGTGGGGACATGGCACGTGGGGCTGCGGCCCTCAATAGGGGGGCCCTTCTGTCATGTGTTAAACTTGCTGCTGTCGCTCCCCACCACATACGGAGAGAGACTGGCGGACTGGGATTAGGCTCACTCCAAGTAACCATAATAATAAAGAGCTGGACGGTTTAAGGCACACCCGCCAGTTTGGGGTGGGATGAAGGGTATTGTGACAGGGCCTTTCCCCAGTTTAAAAAGGCAGCACACATAGAGCCTGTCTATAGCTAATGATACCAGCAGGGAGCTTGTTAAATTAGTCAGCCAAGGAGCTAGATTCAATTAGCCAGACTCCATCTGGCTCATCAAGCAGCTTTAAATGCGTGCTGCACAAACGGCATAGGGCTCCTGAACACAGAGGGAAAGAGTTTCAGGGAAACCAGACCCTCTATTCCAGGGCACAGCGGACCCTGGATCCCGCCAGAGGGTGGTCCCCACTGGATACCAACCCAGACCTGGAGACTGACAAAAAGCCCCTTGCTTACAGGTACCTCATTGGACTTTTTAGTCAGAGGTTGGTAAGAGACCTATCCTCCCAGCCCTGCAGATAGAGACAGGGAGAGTGCGTTAGCCCTTAAAAAGGTGTTTGTTCACATATCTCCTGAGGAAACCTTGGTGTGATAAGCTCCAAGGTTTAAAATGAGGAGGCGGGCCTGGAGGGTATTCGGCACTCAATAGTCCACAGAGGTACGTCTGCCTACTCAATGTTTTGTTGGTATTACGGTTAAGGCACACCGACAGGTGGAAACATGCTGATAAAGTAATGAATTGTTTTGTTTTGTTTTGTCCTTTCTTTTTCCCCCTCCCAGTCTTTTTCAGTTAATTTATTGTACTAGTTAATTTGGATGCTGTCCCAACAGTGTCATTATTGTCTCCCCACTAAACGATGTTATATAATAGAATACAATGCTATGTAACTCAAAAGTAACATCCTCCCCTTTTTATGTTTTGTATCCCACTCCCCATTGATCTTACCAAAAAAAGCAAATAAAGAACAAGTTTACAAAAAAAAAGGTGTTTGTTTATTTGTGTGCATCCTTAAGATGTATCATTTGAAACTACGGCTGAATAAAAGCCATGGCTTATTTTCCCCAAACATGTCTGGTGTACCTCTGCACTCGTCTCCTACAGGTATATAGAACAGAGATAAAAGACAATCCATTGAAAGAGATGCATACCTTTTATCAATGTTAATTTATTCGATTAGTAGGTTATTGGTCTGCTGTCAAAATAAAACAACTTTGAATAAATCTACTCAAAATTAAATGGAATAGGACCTCTTAGTGATGACCATGTATGTATATAGGTATGTAGGTAGGTAGGTATAGCTTTATTTATATAGCGGCATCCAGGTACATAGCCCTTTACAATACATGTGACATACTGTAATATTATAACACATAATGGGAATAAGCGCTTCAGACAAAACCATAGGAAAAGGAGTCCCTGTCCCACAGAGCTTAGACTCTAAGTGGTAAATGGGGAGAAATTACAGAGACAGTAGGAGGGCGTTCTGGTAAGTGTGTCTGCAGGGGGCCACGGTCAGTGCATATGAGGTGTATAGTATCAGCCAGAGGAGCTACCATAAAATGATTCACATGAAATATAAATTGTATCAGTGAAAAGTCGTAACGAACATGGTCAGTTAAAGAGTTATACATTTATTAACAGAAAAACAAAATTGATGATAAAAAATGAGGGCAAAAAAAATATGGGTGATGGTGTCGAGGGTTCCACCTAGTATGCTTGTAATCTTAGAAGCCAAATAACCTTTGTACCCCTGTGGGGTCAATTATATGTCTAGTGAATCAGCTGTTGACTGATTGAACTAAAATTGTAGTTCAAAAGATTGACCATGTACCGACTGAATCAACAGGTAGTTGGCTAGAAGGCTTAATATTCTTGAAATAGCTATAGCCCTCAGTGTTAGCTGGCTTATTTGCCCAATTCTGCTATTGAGGGTAGTACTTTTAGCAAATCCAATATGAGATAATGTGCTAACTTGATTGCCTACGTGAAATCATAAGGATACTACTACCATAAATAGTACTGTGACCGTATACTAACTGAATGAACAGATTGCTACACTAGAGAATGAATGTCTCTACAGTAGCTATTATCCGCATTGTTATCTGGCTTAGTTACTCAATGCTACTATTGATATTAGTATTATTGCTGATGATTACTGTATATACTATTAATAATAATGTATACATTCATACAAGAGGGAGGTGTCCAGCAGGTATGCAGAGTTTCTCCCTTGGTAATCTCAGACCCAGAGACTGATTACATCAGAGATGACGTAGTCTCATGACGCTTCCCTACATACAGTACGTTTCACCGTAACAACTGCTTTTTCTGCGGTGGGATGAAGGGTAGACACACTTTATCTCTAAATCACTGACCACACCCCCAGGACTTAACTCAAAGAAAATCCATTAATATACACAGAGGTAGCAATGAGGTAGTACTATTAATGTAGACATTACTGCCTTCCCTCTCTACAGTTTCCTATAATAAACAAGATAGGGATTAGAGATGGGTGATTTTTTGGTGATCCGCAGCGGATCGGCCGGTTCCCTTGGTCTGCGGATTTCAGTGGATCAATCTCAAAAAAGGGCGATTCGTGTTTTGCAGATTTCTTATTATTATCACCCATACACTCCGCGGATTCAGCAATCCATTGACGGATTTGTTGAATCCAATCAGCGAATTCAGCCATCTATTAGCAGATTCCTGAATCCGCAGATTGGATTCTACAAATCCGTCAACAGATTGTATCCAATGGCGATTTTGATGAATCTGCACGTTTTTAAACAGGCCAAATCCGTTTGTGGATTTGACACCACAAAATAGATTTTGGGGGGAAATGCGAGCAAATCCGGGAAACGGATTTGGGCGGATTCACCCATCTCTAATAGGATTGATGTTCTCCCTACAGTATATAAATGTTTCTCAACCTTTTTTAACCCATGCCCCTTTAGATAAACATAAAAATCCCATGCCCCCCTTCAAACCTGCTTTCCCCAATCATTGTATTTGAAATTAGAAATACCGCGACCAAAAATCAAATCAAAGCATTTGTAAATTCAGAAAAAAATATTTATTTTGATCTTCCAATTTTTTCCCCATTAAACATACGTTATTTGCTTCAATTTTTATCAGTGATCATCGAGGCTGCTTGTTTGCCGTGACCATATTCATAATCTGTGATAATAGACGAGTAAAATGAAGAGAGAAAAAAAAACACTTCAGTATGTTAAAATGTTCACATTTAATTCCAGATTTCTTTTTGTGCGCACTACAAATACTAAGACCATGTGACTGCGTAATGCTAAAGACCCCAACAGTAGGATGAATGAATGAATGAATGAATAACCAGATACTTGTAGGGGGGACCCCTAAACATAAACTTGATAGAAGACAGGTACTGGGTTGCAGTCCCGGATGGTAAGCTCACTAATAAGTGACGCTGTTGTTAACAATAACACCAGTAAGATTGAGCATAATAACACCCTATAACGTACCAATTGTCTAAATAAAGTCCTGAACAGGAAAACATGTAGCAAGTGATTGACTCACTGAGTGTTGCACAGTCCATGCGATCCAAAGGTGAGGGGTCCCCAGGTGTGCTTCCGTCCAAGGGGTAGGCTAGTAGAGAAGGAGAAAAACTGGAAGAGCACTACTGTAGGTATCAAAAAAGTAGAAAGGAGGGTGCGTATCCCATAAAAAGATTATTTATTGGTCATGGAAAAACAGGGCAATGGAGAGCCCTACCAACGTTTCACGCTTCACAGAGCGCTTTCTCACTACAAATACTACACTGTATTTTAGGATTTATTTTTGTTCTAAAATTCTAATGTTTATTTTTAAATAAAACATTAACTCACCTTTAAAACAGAAAAAATGCAGTAGCGGTATACCACGCAGCTGTTTCGTTGCACAGTGACACCGTCCACACTCTATGAACTCTACAGTGAAATCCAGAGATAAAGGAAAGATAATATGTGCACTACTGCGTGTCATGGAATGATGCAATAAGCTGCATACTTTCTGTAGTAAGAAAGCAATACTTAGAGAAAAAAAATTCACTTTCCAAATAAATTATATTATAATATTGAAAATGTTTTTCAAACTACACAAGCCTCCCCTGAAATCCTGATACATCCACCTGGGGAGGCGCACCCCAACAGTTGAGAATCACCACCCTATATGGAAGTGGAATTCATACTGAAACAGACAAGCCCCAGACCCTATTCGCAGAATGACCAACCTATTTAACATAACACAAACAAGTAATATTCTGACGATGCTCCTTACTTTAGATATCGAAAAGGCATTTGATAGTCTATTCAGCACATTAAGCACCTTCGGACTTAAAGGCAATTTCCTCAACTAAATGAGAAGCTTTTGTAGATCACCAGCCATATTGATACATAATGCTGGCTACACATCAGACACACCCCCAATCAAAAATTGTACAAGACAAGGGTGCTACGATAAATAAAAGAGCCCCAATGCACATCTAAAATGACAATTTATTTAGTACATTACTATATGTTTTTTCAATATTTTTTCTTTATAATTATGGGTCATTTAGTTTAACCCTTTGACAAAAATATTTCAAGCCTGCAAAAACTTCACAAGACACGGTTGCCCACTTTCACCCCTCCTATTTGCTTTAGCAATCTAACCCCTGACCATAGGTACAGTAGAGGCAACTCTTATTCTAACAAAAACCAGTGGCAATTCCCCCAAAAAACCCAGGAAACATCCAGGTACATTCTGAATACAAGCCTTAAACTTTCCTTAAACTAGCCCCAGCATTTCTGCATTGATTAATGGCCTATCAGATTAACAGCGGGGGTCCCTGGCAGTCCCATTCAAACTGAATTGGACTGCCAGGGATCCCTGCTGTGTTAATCCTATGGGTCGTTAGTCAATGCAGAAATGCCTTAAACGTGCCTCAAACTAGCCCAGAACATACCCAGCACATACCCAGCACATACCCAGAATGTAACCCGGCTAGTTTACGGCAAATGTTAGAATAAACGTTGCCTCTACTGTATTAGGGTAAATCCAAACCTTTCTGGCTAGAAGGTTGGCTATCAGGAATATAAGCCCTAAATATAAATATTCCTTGTAACGTGAATGAACTCCTCTCGCTTTACTTTGATTTGAGTGGAAAAAAAGAAAATCTGGCATAATTACTGTAGGAGTAAAGTTTACAAATTCTACCACACCCTATTCCAGGCTAACTTCCCCTATATGTAGAAAAAGCTAAAAAAAATACTCAAATGGTCAAAATACTCAATATCATGGCTAGGAAGGATAGCAGTATTAAAGATGACTCTCCTTCCGAGAATTTTATAATCAATACAGGACTCCCCTGATACCACTCAGGAGCAAAGATATAACTAATCTACAGAGAAGTATCACACGATTGATATGGAACAAAAAAACTTGTATCAATCTAAACATCCTTATTTCTGTAGACCAAAACAAGAGGCTGGCTTGGCAATACCACACATCAACTCGTACTACCAAGCAGCCAAGATCTCACAATTGGCACTCTGGCATGCAGAACCCAACTCCATAAGTTACGTCAACATTGAAAACGCCTACTCTAAACCAACACAACTTAAATCTATTCTCTGGATCCCAAAAACATTTAGAGGGCACAGTTATACCCTACTCCCTTCATCCAGACACTCCCTGCAGCTGTGGGATAAAATAAGCCTGAAATGTGGGATTACAACCCCTAACTCTGCCATACAACCATTATTTAATAACGCAACATTTAAACCAGGTTTTGAACCACAACATTACCAGTGGTGGATTGCATATGGTTTAAGGGTCAAAGACCTACTCTCAGATACTGTGACCAAAACATACCCCCAGCTGCGGGAGGTTCACAAGATACCCAATTCACAGTTATTCAAATAATGTATATACATATAAGACACTTCATCACACACCAAGTAGCCATCAATAAGTCTAACAACACTACCATATAAGAAGAGATATGTATATTTAACACACTATATAAGGGACTGATCACCACACTATGCCAGACTATCATCCTGCTCGGCTCGGAAAATGAGATGAGCTACATCAGACATTTGAGTGAGGGAACTTTAAGACCCTTCCACCTGGAAGGAAGTCTGGGAAGCGGTTTCTTCTAAATCCATAAATACAAATATAAAAGCAAATGCATATAAGGTATTGTTATATCACTGCTACCTAACCCCAGACAGGTTGCACAACATATATAGGAGTACTTCACCGAATTGCTTCTGGGGTTTTGGACAGAGAAGTTCGATGTTACATACATGGTGGGAATGTCCTCTGATAGCCGGAATATGGACAGAAACTGCAAACATTATGAGCAGAGTTCTGAACACAATAAGACGAGATCCATGGTCGGCCCTATTAAACAAACCACCCCAGAATCTGACATACTATGAACGTAAGCTCAACGCTCACATAATGGCAGCCACCAGATGTGCAGCCTCCTGGAAAGGTCTGGTCCTGAGTGTAATTAAAATAAACTAAATATGGCAAACATTACGTTCTGGGGGAAAAAAACGGCTACGTAAATAATACCATGAATAAGTTCAGGAATGTCTGGGAGCCATGGCTAGAAAACATGACAGGCTGGCTTTGATATGCTATCATTGGAGCTCTGAGCCTGGAACCCGGTAGATAGATAAATCCAAGACTTAGACCAGAGATCCAAAAATGTAAAGATACACAAAGAACTGTAATAAAATGATCATGGTATAATGTTTATTAAAAACTTAGAAAACAATATGGAACTTTAATGATATTTCTAAATACTAATATTAGAAGTATTGATATTTTATGCCAGTGGATGTGGTTGCTGTCCCCTCCCACCCTACCCTCTTCTCATCTCCATATTCCCCCTTTTCATTTCTGTACCCCTCAATACCCCCCTCCCACACAACATTTGATTGCTCAAATTGTTTGTATTACAATTTATTATGACGTAAAATAAGTTTTAAAAAAAGTGTAATCTTACAAGATTAGGTGCACACACCTAAACGTTTTTGAAGTTTGCAGAAAAATATACCCCACCTCAAAAGATTTCCCCTTCTCTCAAGTACACCTCTCATATTCGAGTTTAGATTATTTTTTAATATTTAAATCATTAAAAAAGAACAAATGACTCAGAACAAATACCATTCAATCACATTATCGTACCACACTTCCTTGGTTCTTGCGCTCGGGGTCCTGGGCTGACCCGCAGGTCAATTTAGATGGAGATTGAATGAGACTATACTTTGCAATCCAAAGACTAGAAGGGAAATCAAAGTAAACATTAAGAGTTACTTTGAAATAAATGGCACAGATGTCATCTCTTTAGCAATATCTGGGAGGCACATACTATAATGCTGTCATACGGGAGGTCTTCGTTAGTGTCTCCTCCTACAACAAGAAAGTCAGATTGAAACAAACAACCCCTCTGGCTAGAGAGCTGGAGAAGCTTGAACTTCAAAATAAATCTATGGGACAAAATAGTTATCAGAGGGGAACGAACATACTTCTATTGGGACACACTGAGCAGAAGCTCAGATGGTTCAAGCAAAAATACTACACAAAGTCAATAAGGCCGACTGTCTTCTAGCAGCCAAACAAAATAAAATAAATTATTTCCGTGCTATCAATTCCACTAGAGATAAGGACTATTAATATCGGATATAATCAAGGAATTTGTGTGATGCTCCAAAAAACAGTGAATAGAAGATAATAGTGTGTAAACACAATATAACAAATGTCCGCAAATAGTACCCCTCCGGTATGTATGTATTTCTTAGTCCACCATTAGGTAGTGCTCTGCCTTCCTTCTTCTATTTTCTATTAATATTGGATCCTGGGAAAATCTGTGAAATATTTAGGGAATACTATTCCGAGCTCTACAATCTGAAAAGTCCTCACGTGAGAAATTCCCTCATGGTGTCTGCCAAAATGGATTCATATGCTAGCGAGAACTGATAGGTATCTCCACAGTGGCACAACGGGTCTGACTGTCTTGTGCAGCGTGGTCCTTCTTATGTGGTCCAGGTGTAGCAAAAGGCCTTTAATGAGGCACCTGAGCAACCAATTAAGACATGCCTCTGGCTTTAACCTGCTCATTGCTGTCTCAGACTCTGAAAGTCTGGTTCCTCTGCATGACTACGTGACAGGTAATCCGCCCAGTTACAGGCTGCATTAAAGATTACTATCATCCCTAAAATCCAATATTATTTTCATGTTCTTTGTTGCAGTAAGGCTGCGAGAACACGTGGGTTGTCTGAGTATACAGTAGGCTTTCATTCAGAGCCTCTAAACATGGAACATAAAAGAGCTTAATTTCAGCATATCATAACAAACAAAAATAAGTCCTGAATAAGGCTGTGCCCTTTGCCAGAAAAGTCCAGTCTTTACTAAGACTGTGCCCTCAGGGAGATATGATGGGTTTAAGTCCAGTGATGTCACAAGAAGTAAATACTGTACAAACAAGGAAAACCAGACCTTGTGGCAGGATTTTCTTGTGCTCTGGTCCTACAGCATTTCAGGGTGCGTATTCCTGGTTCAGAGAGACACACACTCCTGGGAGAGCCATCCTTTTAAACCTTCCTAACGAGCCATCTGAAACCTGGTAAATTACCTGAGCCTACTCTCAGGTTGGGATTAACAAGATCACTGCTGGACTCAACATACAGTATATGTTTTCCATACATAGTTAGACAGAGAATATACCCTGTCACATTGTTCCTATTAAGATTCCAAAAAGGGAGCTATCTAAGCTACACAAAGAGCCAGACTCTGCAACACAATTGGTGGACTGGGTGCTCCAAATATATTTAAATACTAAGAAAATATTATAGGGCCTACTCTAATAGCTTCGATAACTAATTAATTGAGCATTTTTAGCACTTCATGAAGGACTTGGCATATGTAGCTATACAGAAAGCTCAGATAGCATGCCATAATCACTCGAGAAGTGCTTCTCCCCGAGCGGTAGCGCTCCTGCTCAGAAAAAACGAGCGGGAGGTCAAAAACAGCTCAACCCCGCATTTCTTGTTAAATCGACCTATTCTTGTAGCTCCGACAACCTCATCAAGACTGCAACAAACAAAAAACTCGCAGTTCTCATCTCGCCACCTCAAGGGCGGCGGGATGGGATTTGCAGTATGATAGAAGAACAAATGTATGTTCCTGTATCGGATTGAAGCCGGGAGTCTCCGGTGCTGACCCACATTAATACCAGCTCCAGAGACCCCCTGCTTCAATCCTATGTAATAAAAATACGTTTACATTCAGCTTCATTACCTTAGCGGCTATACTCTACATACACAAATTTGAAAAAAAAACGTATTTGTATGGCAACCAGATATTCCATAGCCAGGAACTGGAAATCCTGGAAAGTTCCAAGATTGTTGCAAATCAAAAATAACATCTGGGAAATAATGAGCATGGAAAAAACTGACAGCCTATTTGAATGACATGTAGCCCCCCACTGGGGACTAATAGTTAATATAAGGGGTTAATGGCCTTAATGGGTTAACAAGGTGGGATCACTCTGATATTGCTTCTCCTCACCATGTGATGTAGGATGTCTGATGACCAGTGATGTCACCATAGGGTGATAAAAGGGTATATATAGCTCCACCCAATGTTTCAGAAGCAGGTTCCTTGGACTACTGGTGAGGGCCTCATTATGAGTCCTATATGTAACAGGGTGTGTACCATAGTACCTCTCTTTCCCCCATAGTGCATATGTTATGTAAGCCCCTAGTAAGTTCATGGCATTAATAGGTTAATCTATGGGCCATTGACCCCCCCTTATGCTTCACCTGTAAGTGATGGAAGTAAGGTGGTGACTCAAGACCTGTGTAAGCCTATCAGGGATAGGTACAGTCCATGAGCCCGCCCCTTCCAGAGACTTCCAAGTGGGAGTTTCAAACATAGTTAGTCTTGATCTGAGGAGAAAGGAGAGAGAATGGACTGTCAGTCTCTCATTGCGAGGATGAGCTGGCCCACTCCAGGCTCAGGCCTGGAGAACATCAAGACTCAACACCCCCTAATATCGGGGTACACACCCTCCAGAAGTCTGGGACTTCAGAGACCTTACAGCACTGTAGGAGGAATTGCAGTGGCTGTCTATGAGGATGCACAATAAAGACCCTTGTTCATCTTTCACCTGCCTGAGTGTCAGTTCTTGGGCAGAGTGAAATAAGTATGCAGTGGTGGGAACTGATCTCTGAGATACCCTGGAGCCCACTACAGCTGGAGGCGCACAGTACCAACTAAGAAGATGGAGGTCAAAAGCCTGTCCTGGTCTCAATATAATGCAGATCGCTCCCAGTCTCCTGAACCAAAAGGTAAAGCACCACACAGATCATGTAGCAGCATGAAGATCTCCCAGAGGTGGGGTTGCGGGGGGGAAGGGGGTGCTACATGTATATAGGCTTAAGTGTATAGTTATGTGTATTAAGCATGTCACCACTTATTGTTTTCAGTTAAGGAATGTGCCCTATAAAGTTAGTGTCTGTAGTAATGGTTCATGATTGTTCTCATGCAGAAAGAGTAGTAAGCAGGTTCCCAGTATGAGTTCTCGGAGTAGTAGGTCCAGAGCATTATCAGATTGGCTTCAATGGAAGGTCCTCCGTAAACTCCTGATTCGACAAATATAGACTAAGAATGCTGTATACTGAAAAGGGATAGTGAACCCAGCGAATAGTGTGTGTCCTCCAACAATGGTTCACCAGAGATAGGGCATTATTGAAGCTATGCAGGGGATTACCAACCTAACCAATACGAAGGGAAACAAGCATAAGCACCTCCCCAGCATAGGAGTGAGAGCAAACAGGAGAAGAAGCACAGAGTAACCACATTGTTTGACAGCAATTAATGTCTGAAGTGTAGTCGTTCTGTTATATGGTGAGCATTATGGCTGTGAATAAAGCTCTTGTGTATACTATAAAATAAATCCACATCCAGACTACATGGACCCAGCACCCTGAAAAGGTATAGTATAAGAGACTGAGCACTGCCATATGATATACTGTATATATACAGTGCTCGACAAATCCGGTCGCCCGCTCGCCAGGAGCGACAAGATATTGTCGGCTGGCGACATGCCAAGCAGCCACGCTGTTTATAATTAATTCCTCTGCTTGCGCTAAAAAAAAAACAAAAAAAAAATCCCCCTTCATGATTGGATGACACTTGCTGGCCTGCTGCCAGGATTTTTTTGGCAGGCAGCCAGGCTCTATGTGAGCTCGCGCTGTGACGTGACCCCTCCCTTTGGATCCTGCTGCAAGGAGCAAGAAGGTAAGTAAGCCTCATGCCTCCCTTCCCATCCCTGCCTCCATTCCCATCCCTGCCTCCATTCCCATCCCTGCCTCCATTCCCATCCCTGCCTCCATTCCCATCCCTGCCTCCATTCGCCTCCCTGCCTCCATTCCCATGCCTGCCTCCCTGCCTCCATTCCCATGCCTGCCTCCCTGCTTCCATTCCCATGCCTGCCACCCTGCTTCCATTCCCATGCGTGCCTCCCTGCCATGCCTCAATTTCCTCCCATGCCTCCCTGCCATGAGGCGAATCCCCTCCCCCCCGCTATGCAGCAAACCCCCTCTGCCATGGGAGACACCCCCCTACCATGCGGAGGGCCCGCTGCCGTGCGGCAACCCCCGCTACCTTGGAAGACCCCCCTACCCCCCTACCATGCGGAGGGCCCGCTGCCGTGCGCCAGACCCCACTACCATGGAAGACCCCCCCCCCCCCACCATGCGGAGGGCCCGCTGCCGTGCGGCAACACCCCGCTACCATCGGCGACCCCCTCTACTCCCCCCCTGCCTTGCGGAGGGCCCGCTGCTGTGCAGAGGCCCCCGCTGCCATGGGTCGACTCACCCCCCACCCTCCCCTGCAGTGCGGAGGGCCCCCTGCCTTGCGGGTGAGTGTGTGTGTAAGTGTGTGTGTGTGTGTGTGTGTGTGTGTGTGTGTGTGTGTGTGTGTGTGTGTGTGTGTGTGTGTGTGTGTGTGTGTGTGTGTGACTGTGTGTGTGACTGAGTGTGTGTGTGTGTGTGTGTGTTTGACTGAGTGTGTGTGTGAGTGTTTGACTGAGTGTGTGTGTTTGACTGAGTGTGTGTGTGTGTGTGTGTGTGTGTGTGTGTGTGTGTGTGTGTGTGTGTGTGTGTGTGTGTGTGTGTGTGTGTGTGTGTGTGTGTGTGTGTGTGTGTGTGTGTGTGTGACTGAGTGTGTGTGTATGCGTGTGTGTGTGTGTGTGTGTGTGTGTGTGTGTGTGTGTGTGTGTGTGTGTGTGTGTGTGTGTGTGTGTGTGTGTGTGTGTGTGTGTGTGTGTGTGTGTGTGACTGAGTGTGTGTGGCTGAGTGTGTGTGTGACTGTGTGTGTGTGATTGAGTGACTGTGTGTGACTGTGCGTGTGTGACTGTGCGTGTGTGACTGTGCGTGACTGTGCATGTGTGACTGAGTGTGCATGTGTGACTGAGTGTGTGTGAGTGACTGAGTGACTGTGCGTGACTGAGTGGCTGTGTGTGTGTGATTGAGTGACTGTGTGTGACTGTGCGTGTGTGACTGTGTGTGACTGAGTGACTGTGCATGTGTGACTGAGTGTGCGTGTGTGACTGAGTGTGTGTGAGTGACTGAGTGACTGTGCGTGACTGAGTGGCTGTGTGTGTCACTAAGTGACTGTGTGTGACTGAGTGTGTGTGTGTGTGTGTGACTGTGTGTGTGTGACTGTGTGTGTGTGTGTGTGTGTGTGTGTGTGTGTGTGTGTGTGTGTGTGTGTGTGTGTGTGTGTGTGTGTGTGTGTGTGTGTGTGTGTGTGTGTGTGTGTGTGTGACTGAGTGTGTGTGTATGCGTGTGTGTATGCGTGTGTGTGTGTGTGTGTGTGTGTGTGTGTGTGTGTGTGTGTGTGTGTGTGTGTGTGTGTGTGTGTGTGTGTGTGTGTGACTGTGTGTGTGTGTGTGTGTGTGTGTGTGTGTGTGTGTGTGTGTGTGTGTGTGTGTGTGTGTGTGTGTGTGTGTGTGTGTGTGTGTGTGTGTGTGACTGAGTGTGTGTGGCTGAGTGTGTGTGTGACTGTGTGTGTGTGATTGAGTGACTGTGTGTGACTGTGCGTGTGTGACTGTGCGTGACTGAGTGACTGTGCATGTGTGACTGAGTGTGCGTGTGTGACTGAGTGTGTGTGAGTGACTGAGTGACTGTGCGTGACTGAGTGGCTGTGTGTGTGTGATTGAGTGACTGTGTGTGACTGTGCGTGTGTGACTGTGCGTGACTGAGTGACTGTGCATGTGTGACTGAGTGTGCGTGTGTGACTGAGTGTGTGTGAGTGACTGAGTGACTGTGCGTGACTGAGTGGCTGTGTGTGTCACTAAGTGACTGTGTGTGACTGAGTGTGTGTGTGTGACTGAGTGTGTGTGTGTGTGTGTGTGTGTGACTGAGTGTGTGTGTATGCGTGTGTGTGACTTAGTGTGTGTGTGTGTGTGTGTGTGTGTGTCTGTGTGTCTGTGTGTGTGTGTGTGTGTGTGTGTGACTGTGTGTGTGTGTGTGTGTGACTGAGTGTGTGTGTGACTGAGTGTGTGTGTGTGTGTGTGTGTGTGTGTGTGTGTGTGTGTGTGTGTGTGTGTGTGTGTGTGTGTGTGTGTGTGTGTGTGTGTGTGTGTGTGTGTGTGTGTGTGTGTGTGTGTGTGTGTGTGTGTGTGTGTGTGTGTGTGTGTGACTGTGTGTGTGTGATTGAGTGACTGTGCGTGTGTGACTGTGCGTGTGTGACTGTGCGTGACTGAGTGACTGTGCATGTGTGACTGAGTGTGCGTGTGTGACTGAGTGTGTGTGAGTGACTGAGTGACTGTGCGTGACTGAGTGTGACTGTGTGAGACAGTGTGTGTGTGTGTGTACAGACACCCACCCACACCCACCGTCACCTGCCCACCCAAAGTCACGTCACTGTCACCTGCTCACCGTCACCCAGTTACCGACCTCCTGACCCTCCCTCTCTCTCTCGGTCACTCTCTCTCTCTCTCTGTCTCTCTCACCCTCTCTCTGTCTCTCTCTCTCTGTCTCTCTCTGTCTCTCTCCCTCTCTCTGTCTATCTCTCTCTCTCACCCTCTCTCTGTCTCTCTCACCCTCTCTCTTTCTCTCTCTCACCCTCTCTCTGTCTCTCTCTCCCTCTCTCTGTCTCTCTCATCCTCTCTCTGTCTCTCTCACCCTCTCTCTCTCACCCTCTCTGTCTCTCTCACCCTCTCTCTGTCTCTCTCACCCTCTCTCAACCTCTCTCTCACCCTCTCTCTGTCTCTCTCACCCTCTCTCGGTCTCTCTCACCCTCTCTCTCACCCTCTCTCTGTCTCCCTCAATCTCTCTCTGTCTCTCTCACCCTCTCTCTGTCTCTCTCACCCTCTCTCTGTCTCTCTCACCCTCTCTCTGTCTCTCTCACCCTCTCTCTGTCTCTCTCACCCTCTCTGTCTCTCTCACTCTCTCTGTCTCTCTCACCCTCTCTCTGTCTCTCTCACCCTCTCTCTCTCACCCTCTCGCTCTCACCCACACTCTGTCTCTCGCTCTCACCCACACTCTCTCTGTCTCTCACCCACACTCTCTCTGTCTCTCACCCACACTATCTCTGTCTCTCACCCACACTCTCTCTGTCTCTCACCCACACTCTCTCTGTCTCTCACCCACACTCTCTCTGTCTCTCACCCACACTCTCTCTGTCTCTCACCCACACTCTCTCTGTCTCTCACCCACACTCTCTCTGTCTCTCACCCACACTCTCTCTGTCTCTCACCCACACTCTCTCTGTCTCACACTCTGGATCTGGATATCTTATTTACCCTATATATCTTAACTGTCCAATACTGCACCGAAATAACCTATACTGCCTTTTTCCAGATCGGACTCAAGCTTCACACGGGAGGCATTGGAATCCCCCCTGACCCAGAAGACAAGTAGGGAACACCTCCCCTCCAATGTATAACATTGCGGGAATGAGGGTACCTGGACATTGAGGGACTGCGGATCAGGTAAGATCCCAGGCGGGATTGCTGCTTTAAATATTGGGAAGTGAGTGCATCCAGACACTAGTTATGGGGTTCAGGAAACGAGTCATTCACAGCTGGCTTTTTTTTCTAGATCCGACATTTACACACACACACACACACATATACACATACACGTAACAAGGACTAATTGTAGTATAATGTAATACAATAAATAAAAGTATGTCAAAAACGAATGTTCTTACTAGGAATTTATTTAATTTAGTTTATTTATGTATTTTTTTTTAAAGCGGGACTAGGGGCGGGGTTGGGGGTGGGACTAGGGCGGGGTTGGGGGTGGGACTAGGGCGGGGTTGGGGGCGGGACTAGGTGGCGAGTAGATTTTTTTGGTGATTTGTCAAGCACTGTGTATATATATATATATATATATAAAAATAGAAGAAAAAGAAGCGCCAAATCCTAGTGCATTACTGTGCAAAATCGATATATTTAATTCCCAAAAATCTCTATAAAAATGAACTCACAAACATAGAACAAATAAAAGCATGTCCTTGAAGAAGTCAGTCCATCTGATGAAACGCGTAGGGAAGGTGTGCAGTGTATCTTCCTAGACACTTGCTTCAGAACTGCTCCGACACTATACCGATCCGGTATCATCTACCATCTATGTGACGTCATCTGCTGGTGTGCCGCATCTACCATCCCCGGTGGGAACCAAAAGATCATCGTTGGTGTTGTACCCTGGGAGAGATCATTTGCGGAGTGCCTATGACGTTAGTTCCTGCAGGCGGTGAGCAACAAAGGCAGCATTGGATCCAGTGGTGTCACGGACTCATCACAGCAGCGAAGCAGTGTTTCCTGGTCCTAGGAGCATGAGTATATCTCATAACATGCTTTTATTTGTTCTATGTTTGTGAGTTCATTTTTATTGAGATTTTTGGGAATTAAATATATCGATTTTGCACAGTAATGCACTAGGATTTGGCGCTTCTTTTTCTTCTATTTTTCTATGCAGGTGGAGAGGGAGGTCATTGTACCCTCTTAAAGAAGCTGCCTGTTTTTCCTGTTAGTGCTACATTTACTCCCCAATACTGGACATATTTGTTTGGACTCTATAGGACTATCTACATTGAGCAGACAAAGGAAGGTTCACAGCACTATGTATTTTATTTTTATTTTTGAGTTGTTTGCTTATTAGACATTGATTTATATGCATTTTTGGTATATATCGATTTTTTAATATTATATTTTATTAATTACATATTTTTATTAATTTATATTGATTTAATATTTAGTTATACCATCAATTTATGGCATTTCACACAATAGCGCAGTCCTCTATTGTATATATATATATATATATATATATATATATATATATATATATATATACATACACACATGTAAGTCCAGAAATGTACACACCATCCATGTCATATAGACAGATGCTTGTCCCATATATATTCAATAGAACAAATAAACCAGGTATGTCACTGGAAAAAAGAGACAGCACACCGCACTATGTAATCCAATAGTATTGTATTAAAACATACCGGCACGGCAACCATATATATGTATTTATGTATATATACAGTACAGTATGTATGTATATATGGAGCGGCTCGGTGAGTAAAGACACTGACTGGCACTGAGTTTGAAGATAGGGGAACCTGGCTCCTTGTGACCTTGGGCAAGTCACTTTATCTCCCTGCGCCAATTGTAAGCTCCGCGGGGCAGGGACCTGTGCCTGCAAAATGTATCTGTAAAGCACTACGTAAAAATAGCAGCCCTGTACAAGAACATTTTATTATTATTATTATATCCAACTCCATGTAATCTTGTTTAGATCCAGGCACGGTGTCAGGAATAGCCCTGACATAGTTTACTAAGGCCGTGATTAGAATTGCGCCGCCAAAACAAATGCATGTTTTCAATTGAGGGCGTACTTAGTGCGTGCGAATGAGGCGTCCAAGCGTGTGAATTTTGAGCAGGAATCTCAGATTGATTTTCCCGAGTGACGGCCGCGTCACGTGAGCGGTTCAGCCAATGAGGGCAAACCGCTCACATGACATCATGGCCAAGCCTCCAGCACGCCTACGCCATGCCTCCCTGTCGCCTCCAGTCTGCAGTGCAGGGTTCACGTGTGCGCATTGCGCACCTGATATCACGAGGGCGCGAGCACAGCCAGACCTACTATAATCAAGGCTTTGGTTTCCCTCTCTCACAGTTCCTTTGTTTGTCCACCGGGTGTCCTGCTGTTTTCTGTCTGCTCTGGGTTTTCCTCTGTCTGCCTCTTCTTGGTGCTCCTGTCCTCTGTCTGTCTTTATAGTTTCTTGTTCCTCTTTGCCTTTGCTTTATATGTTATTGACTCACACTGCCCCTATCCGTTCATGTGTTGCATGAGATCTGTACATATTAAAGGCCCTTGCCTATGAACTGGTGGGCCCCTGTCTGTTTCCTGCTTGCCTGCGACTCTGACTAAGATTCCTGCTGCCTGCTCAACCTGTGACCTCGACGATCCTTGCCTGACCCGGCTGTTCCGGCCATCGAGGTCCTATCTGCTCCTGTAGTCTCCCCTGTGACACACGGAGGGTTACAGACAACATGTTCCAAATTCAAAATGTATGGGGTCCACGGTTGGACGGGTTTGAACAAACAAGGAATATAGATTTTATATAACACAAAGGAAGGGTACCCAGCACTCACGTGCTGGGTACCCTTCCTTTGTGTTATATATTGTCTCTTAGGGGGGTAAAGGGTCGCTCCAGATTCCTGTGTACCACAGTCATATTTTATTTTCATTATACTATTAGAGTGCTGTTTAATCCATATACTTTAAGGAATATAGATTTGTTTAGATTGTAATCCTTTCACCCACTCACTTCATCAGGATCCATTGTGAATCACAGCGGTAATAATATGGCTAAAAGGGAGAAAATCTTCCAACATACAGGGAGGTTAGGAAGGTAGGGAAGGGGGTAAGGAGTATAAACTCTCAGAAGCCAATCTCATGGAAATATCTCCAGATTATTACACATCTAACATACGCCCCATAACGTTGTGGTACAAATGGTGTACTTACTGTACATTATGTACAATGTCATAAATTCTTGAATGTTTGTGTGAAGCATACTCTGTTAATATCATATGATCCATGTTCCTTGTAAATTGCTTTCCCCCCCCCCCCCTGTTATTTTTCTGTACCTCCTCCCTTCATATTTGTTTTTCTGCTATAAAGAAAAATGAAAAATAAACAGTCTAAAAAAATAAAAAAGGAAAATAGAGTTGCACTCAATTTGGCCCATTTTGCTAGAACTCTCTGAGTTCGATACCTTTTTGAAAGATCGATCAAAACAGCAGTGAAGCGAATCCCTTCAGACTCGCACATCACAGATTATAAGTAAAGCCATAACAGATGAATTGTTAGTCTCGTTTAGAAACACGAAAGAAGAAATTGTAACAAAAAGTGAAAACTGAACAGACAAGGCAATTATATTTTATCTGTACCAGATATTTCACGTGCTTTGCCTGCAGCCTGCCTGTAATCCAGAACATATGCCTCGCTGACCTACTTTGTGAAAAGATTATTATTTTGGAGAAAAAAAATAAAATCTTATAAAGATTTTCATTTTCAGTCAATAAATATGCTATCCAAAGTGGAAGGCGATGAGATTTAAAGGCCGGAGACCCAGCTTATCTTAGTGGCCAGGTAGATGTATCCAGGCTAATTAAAATACTACTAATAAAAGATAGATCCATGATACTGAACAGGAGTGTGAGAAATGGGCTGCTAACATCTTCATCCTTTGGACCTGGAAAAAGATTTGAATCACTGTCGACCATATTAAAAAAGCAGTGCTATTCACAAGACACCTTCTGGCACTGAAAGACACTGTAGTTCATTCCCTTGGATGGGCCATAAGGTGCCATCCACCATTAGTGCGTGGTTCTGGAATAGCACTGCTCATTACATATGGGCCTGTGTGAAATATTTGTGCACATTCACTTCCGCAGCAAATATTAGACATTTGTACTGCGTAACATTGTCACGGGAGACAAGGTAATGAAATAAATTGTCGTTTATTTGCACAAATTCGCTTGCACACTATGATACACAAAAAACAGACAAACAGACACACTTACTTGGGGTCTGGGGTAAAAAATAAAACTAGACTTTCCTAGGTGCAGGGAACTCTAAATAAGAGTTTTACCCTGACCGGGACTTAGCCCGGAATCTCCTGGTTCCCAAATCAGTGTGAAGTTCCATATGCCACCGCTCCCTTCTCTTCTGAGAACTTGGACTTTTCTTGACCACCGATCCTTTGGAACGGAAATCGTCATCAAATCCCAGCCACGACTGCTACATTTCGATTTTGAGAACTTGGTCGCAAAAATCTGGCAGGCAGGTTTTCCTGGTTCGAAATCGAAGCCGGTTGCTCTGCTATTCGTGCAAGAGCAACTTTGAAAAGCCCACCCGCGCTCTTACTACTGGGAATCTCAATTCTCATTGGCTCAGACATTTCTTATAGTATTCTGAGTTTCATTCATGAAACTCAACAGCCAATCATTGCGCGGGAACTTTCTCAGCAGCCAATCAGAGCCAAGCTGGTATGAAAAGCCGGGTCAGCGGTAATATGAAATTGCCAAGGGACATACGCAAGTTTGCCACCTCCGTCCCTGGCTATCTCAATGCCACCTGCTGGGTCAGGCTCCACTAAATCTGGCAGAGCAAATGGCAGCCCGGACGACTGCCATTGTTACCCGGACCTGGGTACTCAAGCCATTCCCTGCTACCCAAATGGCTTTCACACCGTTGGCATCTCTGGCGACTTTGAACTCCAATGTCCAGAAGACTTAATGGCGCCTATGGGTTAACCCTGACAGTCTGTTTGGGTATCGGTTCCGAAAGTCCCAGCACATTACAGTACACAACAGTACATTACAGTATTAACACAGTATTAATAAAATATAGTTTAATACAGCCCTAAGCCTCTGGGTATGGGGAATAGAATAGAATAGAAAGATGTACTTTTATGTCAATCAGCATTTATTCCCCACGCACTCTCTCTTGGACTTAGCCTGGCATCTGAGAGTCACCCCACAACCTTATCTACGGTTGGGGCACCTCACAAACCCAATACAGGTTCTGGGCTACCTGGGCACTAACTGTGGTACAACCTGTAACCTAGGGTTCCCCTCAGCTACAAGGACACATATTCATCCCTGTGCTCCATTCACCTTTCTGGGCTATGCTGAAGCAGGGTACCCTAGTAGTGAGTTGCGCACGCGTTTTCAAGGGGAGATATTGCCGGGACAATGTGCCTACATGTATCCGAGAATCAGGCATGATTCCCGGGTACATTTTTAGGGGAACCGACAACTCCAGACCCCAACCTCCTAGGCACATTCTGATAACAATTCCTCCGCAAAACCCTCCTTGAAACTCATCCTCTAACAATCCCTGCTTGCTGGCATGCATGGAAAGAGGAAAACACAAAAAATACTTTATTTACGCAAAGTACAGTTTTAAGCATACATTGTTACTGGGCTCAAGAGCAAACTCTCTTGAACCCTAATACTCTGTTCAGGGGTAACCAAAAAACGGGCTTAACCTCTATTTGAGAGCCTGGTTACCCCCTACCGTCACAAACATCTTTTACAAAATGCCAACATTTGCAAATATAGATGTCTGCTCATTAATTTTGTGCTTAAAATTCACTTTAAAAGTCACAGGCAGCATCTACAGCTGTTTACTTAACAGTTTCTTATTTTCTAGCAACTATAAACAAGACATCGTTTTGGGCAACTTTTCAAAAGTGTGAACATCTTCCGAGATATACTGTATGTGAAGGTTTGCAGCTTTTCTTGAACTAATGAGCACAAAGTTTGTTTGGGAGAACTAGCAACTATCTTTAAAAATGAACAAATAAAGTACAGGGTATGCAAATGTATTAGCATATTGCTAATGGGAATGATAAGAAGATATTGATTTCAAATATCACCTACAGTACAGTATATGCAGATGACACACAACTGTATTTTTTAACCCCTAAGCTTACTTCTGACATCCAGTCCCAAGTCACAGATTCTCTCTTATTTCGTGCTGGATGGCCTTTCGTTGCCTGACGTTGCATGTCTTTCTCTGCCTGTGTCCTTCCCCCCCCCCCCCCCCTCCCTCTCCTGACTCCCCCCACCCCCGGCGGAGCTGCAGACACGGGGGGCTCTGTTTGAGTCTCCTGAGCAGCTCCCCCTCCCCCCCCCCCAGCAGAGGTACATGACCGGAGCAGCCCCCACTCTCTTCCCCCTGGCGGAGCTGCGGACACGGCTGCGTGTCCTGCTGCAGCCAGCCCCCTGGCAGAGGTACAGGGCCATGGGGGGGGGGAGGGGGTTCTGAAGGGCACGGTAACATGCGTGGGGTGCTCTGCCCTCTTCCTCCCCACCCTCTGGTTGTTCTGTGGGGGACACAGTCTCCACTGTGTCTCTCACACACAGACCACACTCACTGCTGTCACCAGCACGCAGTACTGGAAGGAGCTCTGGCTCACCACATTCCCGCACCATGTCCAGGGCGCGGCCCCGCAGCGGGCAGCTCACCACGAACAGAGCCTTTGGCTGGTTGCCAGTGCCGGCCTCTGGAGAACTCCCATGGAGTGCCCCCGCGGAGAGCAGCAGCAGCAGCTCAGCGCCGCCGCATCAGTGCAGGATCTCAGCGCACGGCGGCGCTCGTTAGGAGCTGTGGCGGCGGTGAGTAAATGTTAAGTGGGTGGGGGGAGGAGGAGGAGGGGGAAAGCTGTCCACATTCACCCGGCAGCGCAGGGAGGTCTCCGAGCTGTGGCATCCGTGAGCGTCGCCATGACTACCGCGCATGCGCGGCATGTCAGTGGGCGCGGGCAGCGGGCAGGGAACGGCGGCGGACATGTGGGGGGAATGGCTGGAATGGCGGCGTTAGGAGTGGCGCCGCATATGTCATCGACCGTGTGGGGGGAGTGGCGCCTGTTAGGAGTGGCGCCACATGTGATTTGCCAGAACACAGCCCGGCCTCAACTGCCAGCACTTTGACGTCAGCACTTTGACACAATCCATTTTTGTCCCATTACGAATGAGGTGCCACTAAAGAAGTTTCACTTCAAAAATTCCCCAACACCCCCAATACATATAAAAAATACACCCCCTCCCCCCCAAATATATAAAATTCAGACTTACCTGGGGGATTGTCTCAGGTCAGGCTTCGCACCACGAGCACCACGAGCACTTAAAGCTTGCACGCGCTTCACCCGGATTTTTATAAGAAGTAGTGGATTAAGAAACGCTGTGCGGGGGCAGAAATTCCCCTGTGGGCATCTGGTGGACTTCCCATGGAGAGTCCCAGGCAAGCGGATTTGAGCAAGAGACTTAGGGCCTCATGCACTAAGTGCCGAAAAGCGTTTTATCGCCATTTTATCGCCAAAAAAGGCTTTCCGATTCAGTAAGCGCCGATAAGGGGCCAAAATCCGCAATTTTTCTTCCTGATAAAAAATTATCGGCAGGCGGGTGCCGATAAGCCACTTATCGGCACTTTTTGAACTCGGCTGAATTCAGGTAGCCACGATCAGCTTTTCGCTGCTGATCGGCACTGCCGAAAAGAGAATTTATCGCCAATCCGTCCCGCCACTTTAGGGGGTGCCGGTATCCCTCTGCTTCGT
Organism: Ascaphus truei; assembly: GCF_040206685.1. NCBI lineage: Eukaryota > Metazoa > Chordata > Amphibia > Anura > Ascaphidae > Ascaphus > Ascaphus truei. Next base: position 376,180,842 of record NC_134484.1, on the reverse strand, counting down.
TTACATTCCGCGGTCACGTGATCGGGACATTGAAATGCAGAGGGATACCGGCACCTCATAAAGGGGCCTGTATCTCGGGAAGCAAGGGTTCCCCGGACCTGAAACCAATGCGGTTTAGCTCAGGAGAACCCCTGCACATGTACACTATGAGTAAAAGTTGTTTTGATATCTTTTTATTTTGCCGATGTTTGTGCTGAGAGAGCGACGGGTCTCTTTCTGCTGCAAACACATATCGGCAGAAACGGCCTATCGCCAGGCTATCGGGAGCCAGGCTTTTTTATCACCGGCTCATCTGCGTTTTGCTTTCGCAGTGATTCGGCAGGGATTCGGCCCTTACTGAATACTGCGAGGGCAAATCGCCAAAATCATGCCGACAGGGAGCACTTGGAGATTGCATTTTTTTGGCGCTTAGTGCTTGAGGCCCTTAATCTGTATCTCAGCTTCTTTTATATCTGTCTCTGCCTCTCTCCTGAAATCCCTTCAATGGTTCCACACCAAACTCTGCAATAACTATAACATTCTACTTCCCTGATTCTAGGTTCCTCATCCGGGGGCGGGGACTCCCGCTGTGGCCTTTGCCTGCGTGCGCCCGTGTGGGGGCGCTGTCCGGCGTGAGCCATGCGCAAGAGTGGAGAGGGCGGGAGCGTGCGTGAGGGCGCGTGAGTGCGGGGACTCGGCAGCGGGCGCCGGAGCAGGTAGGAGAGCCGTGCGCCTGCGTGTGGCGGCGCGCGGCACCTGACTCCTGATACTAACACCTCTTCCTCCTCTATCGATCTCTTTGTGGGGGTACCCCAGGGCTTTGTCCTGGGATCGCTTCTCTTTTCTCTGTACACACTTTCTCTAGGTGGTCTAATCACATCTCTTGGGTTTAAATATCATCTCTATGCTGAGGACACACAAATTTACTTTTCAACCCCTGACCTTACACCTGCTGTACAGACCAAAGTTTCTGAATGTCTCTCTGTGATATCATCCTGGATGGCTCTCCGCTGACTTAAACTTAACATGGCAAAAACAGAGCTACTTATACTTCCTCCCAAACCTGGCCCTACTACCTCCTTCCACATTACTGTTGGAAGTACCATCATTCACCCAGTAGCCCAAGCACGCTGCCTAGGGGTCACACTCGACTCCTCTCTCACATTCGCCCCTCACATTCAAAACGTATCTAAAACCTGTCGCTTTTTCCTCTGCAATATTACAAAGATACGCCCTTTCCTCTGTTATTCGACTGCTAAAACTTTAACTCAGGCCCTCATTCTCTCCTGTCTCGATTACTGTAACCTCCTGTTCGGCCTTCCTGCCTCTCGCCTGTCTCCCCAACAATCTATCCTAAATGCTGCTGCCAGAATCACTCTACTCTTTCCTAAATCTGTCTCAGCGTCTCCCCTCCTGAAATCACTATCCTCGCTTCCTATCAAATCCTGCATCTCACACTCAATTCTCCTCCTCATTTTTAAAGCTTTAAACTCCTCTGCTCCTTCTTACTTCACAGCCCTAATTTCTCGCTTTGCACCATCCCGACTCTTGCGCTTTGCTCAAAGATGTCTTCTCTCTACCCCCTTTGTATCTAAAGCCCTCTCCCACCTTAAACCTTTCTTCCTGACTGCCCCACACCTCTGGAATGCCCTTCCCCTCAATACCCGACTAGCACCCTCTCTATCCACCTTTAAGACTCACCTTAAGGCACACTTGCTTAAAGAAGCATATGAGTAGCACCGTGGCTAATACTACATAAAGCTTGGCCCCCTGCAGACGCACTTACCAGAATGCCCTCCTACTGTCTCCTTGGAGCAGGGACTCCTCTTCCTAAATGCTACTTTTATGTCTGAAGAACTTATTCCCATGATCTGTTATTTGTAGTTATTTGTTATTTATATGATTGTCACGTGTATTACTATTGTGAAGCGCTATGTACATTAATGGCGCTGTATAAATGAAGACATACATACATACCAAGAACAGGGAAAATCTCTTTAGGGAGGTCCCTGCACCCAGGTCAATTGTGTACCCCAGAGTCCCAGTTGTAAGTGTGTGTTGACTTACTGTAATGAGTTGTAGATATTTATTTTTCTAATAAATTAATTTGATAAACTCTGCTGTTCTGTCTGGCGAATTGATACCTAGTGTATTTGTCCTGGTCTGCCATGACAGACTATTTTCTGGTTGCAGTAGTGGGATCGCTAGGCTCAGCACTGATCTTCTGCCGGGAATATCTGTCCTGAGCAAGGTGTCAATTTTGCAGTCCACAGAGTTACAACTATTCCAGTACTTGGACACTGGTGCTGGCCAGCCCAAGGTGGTTCTGGGCAATTCCGGACTATGGAAATCCTCTGCCAACTCTGGTAATGAGTTGGTGGAGAGTCTGGGGGGGCCGTCTGCAGCGGAGGTGGGCATGCCAGCGGACATCCGGCATGCGCTGGACAACCTGGGCAGCGGGGATACTGCTGCTGAACATGTCGCTATGTTCCAGCTCCTGACTGCTCGCACATCCATCCGATTGAGGTCCCAAGCGTCCTCTGGAAGATGGAGGTCCCAGGCCAGTCAGGCACCCAGACTCACGTATGGCCGCTTCACAAGGACACGGATTATATCGATGGGTATCTGCGGTCCTTTGAGAATTATTGTGAAATGCATGACTTCCTGAGGAGGACTAGGTCAAATACCTGGTCCCTCAGCTGCGTGGAAAAGCAGCCATAGCACAACATGAGATGGACGGGGAGGTAGCAAGGGACTACCCAGTTGTGAAAGAGGTTCTCCTGGCAAGTTATGACATTACCCTGGAGACAAACCAGACCCAGTACAGAGCCCTGAACAAAGAGTCCCAGGATACTCACCTTGAGTGCATGTCCCGGATAGAGCACCAAACTAAACGGTGGATCACCGGGTGTGAGGTAACAACCTTTAAGACACTCCATGAACTGATGGTCAAAGAGCATTTCATGTTAAAATGCTTGCCTGAAGTCCGAGAGTGGGTCACCAACCGCAAACCGGCCAGTGCAAGGTAAGTGGCTGACCTGGAAGATGACAACGTGGCCTCATGTCTCTGGTTCTGGAGGCACCCCCCGGTGTCCCTTAACCTTGCAGTATCTTTCCAGCCATGACAGCCTGATTTGTGACCGAGCCAGCATGAGCTCTTGGCAGTCAGCCACAGCGCCTAGCACCGCTCGACCTGTGCCTACCGAGTTCGTCCATAAACGGCGGTGCTTCAGGTGCAACCAGATGGGGTATATGAAACGTGACTGTCCAAAGCTTCACCAACCCTAGGGAGCAGGGGCTGGGCAATGTACCCCATCAGCCCTGGCCATCACCTGGATAGGCAGCCTAGATGATCCAGCCCCCTCACCTACATTCCCGATGCCAGTCGCAGCGACCAAAGTGACCAACCCCCTTGTTCAAGCCGAACCTTCCTCCCAGGTTGCCACGGTCAGGCTTGGTCCAACTGACATTCGGATCATGTACCTCTGACTGATGACCAGTGGGAACCGGATGACTACTGGTATGCTGGATTCCAGTCCTGCTGTTACTCTTGTTCAGTCTGATATGGTCGGGCCAGAGCACCTTTTACCCGGGGAGGGGATGAGGGTGACCCCTGCGGATGGGGGCAGCAAATCCATCCAAGTTACGTGTTCCTGGACTGGGGCGCAGGCCTAGGCATCTGTGATGTCGGCATTTTGCCCGGCTTAGATGCTGCTGTACTGTTGGGCAATGACTTTGGTCGATTACGATGCAGCTACGGGGAGGACAATGCTGTAGATGTGGCCGCGGTGACTCGGAGCCAGAGTCACCAGGATCCCGACCAAGCATCAGCTGTTGTTCAGGGTCCCAAACCTGATATCCCTGACTGTGTGACTAGGGCCAGTGGGCCGGAGTAGAGTCAGATGTTCTGGGATGCCGTACGGACGGACCCGAGCTTGGATGGCATGAGGCAGCATGCTTCTGAACCATCCTCTGAGTCTGGATCCGAGCGGATCCTGTGGCACTGTGAACTCTTATAAAGGGAAAAAGCCCCGGCAGCTCGGGACAGACCATGGACAGCCAAATGTCACTAAGTGGTACCTACAGTAGTAAGTACCGAGCACAGTTATTGCACTTAGCACATGTGATCCCGCTGCAGGGCATCAAGGGGATACCCATACGAGGGCCAGGCTGACCCAGAGTTTATACTGGCTGGGAGTATCGCAGTAGGGATCACCATTCTTCCGCACCTTTGATACCTGCCAGCGAATGGGGAGGCAAGGCGATCAAGCAAAAGCCCCCCTGAGGCCGCTACCAGTGATTGGGGAACGCTTTCAGCGGGTGGCGGTAGACATCATCGGGCCCATGATGATTCCCAATAGGTTAAGGGAAAATGTATATTTTAAAGGTCAGGACTTTGCGACCAGGTACTCGGAGGCCGGCATAATTCTAAAGCCGGCCAAGTGCCAAATAGGGATGGCAGAGGTTGTATACCTCGGGCACAGGGTAGGCAAGGGGCATCTCAAGCCTGAGCCTGTCAAGGTGGAAGTCATTGTGGGGTGGCCAGTTCCCAAGACCAAGAAACAAGTGCTAGAATTTCTGGGGACTGCAGGGTATTACAGCAAGTGTGTACCCAACTACAGTGCCCTGGCCAAATCCCTGACTGACCTGAGTAAAAAGAGGCTCCCTCACATGGTAACCTGGTCACAAGAGTGTAAGCAGGCCTTCTCAGCTCTCAAGCCTGCCCTAGCAAGCGCTCCAATCCTGACAGCTCCCGTCTTTGAAAAGCAGTTCCTGATTCAGACCGATGCCTCTAACTTTGGTATTGGTGGCGTGCTGAACACCCAGTCGTGTACCAAAGCCGCAAGTTGTTAGATCAGGAGGCTGCTTATAATACGGTCGAGAATGCATGGCCATAGTGTGGATCCTCGGAAACTCCAGCCGTATGTGTATAGCCACTCTTTTATGGTCATTACAGACCCTAAGCCCCTGAGCTGGTTACAGCAGGTCTCTGGGGATAATGCCAAGCTGCTGCAGTGAACAGGAATATGGTTTAACAGGAATATGACTTTACTGTACAGAACAAGAAGGGGAGTGAGCACAGCAATGCCAATGGAATTTCCTGGCAGGACGATCCAGGGAAGGCTAAGTTCAGACCTTCAGGCGTCATGCTTGGGGATCAACCCATTGAGGTTGCTACCCCAGAGCTCTCTGCTTAAGGAGGGAGGTGTGGCGGTAGGGGTAAATGTGACTGCTTTTAATAAAGGTCAAGCCTGCCATTACCCGTACCTGTCAGTAATACATTTGTATTATGTTATATGTGTATATGTATTCTGTAGCCTGCTTCCAGCACTTTAGGGACCAGGGGTTCATTTTGTTTTCAGCTTTAATGCTGCAAAGTGGTTTGTGATGCTTTACATGTGTTTGTATTTGTGTTGCCCTTCCCCCTACCAATCAGGCCCTGGGTCGTATTCCAAACGAACAAAAAAAGGGGGAGCACAGGTTGAGGATAAGATAAGCTCTTTATTAGATGTGAGCTCAGAGTGTTTTAGTTGAAGCAGCTAGGAGAAGATGGGAGTGGAGGTACCTGAAAAGCAGCTATGAGTAACTGGGAGAAGCTGCAGTCTGCAGGAACCAAGAACAGGGAAAATCTCTTTAGGGAGGTCCCTGCACTAAGATCTAAAGAGTACCCCAGTATCTCAGTTGTGTGTGTTGATTTACTGTAAATACTGTAGTTGTGGTAGTCAGTCTTTTGGTATTGAATGTTATTATTTGATTATTATCACCATTAGTTATTCCCTAAATTAGTGACTATAATACTGGAGCGTTTTGTAACGTGTGCATACACCTGTGGTCTTTTACAATTACACTCTGCTAAGAATAGATCATGTGTACCCAGGTTGTATGTATATATGTAAAAAAGGAACAAAAGCGCAAACGCACATAGTGAAGTATGCAAAGTAATATATATATATTGTTTAGGGTAAGATATCTGCGTACATCAGATTAGAAAGTTACCAGCATTTCATGTACATTAACATGAGTGAGTGGAGATGATGCATCTGCCGCCAACCATCTGGGGATCTTCCTTAATGCAGCACGGCACACTCTGCAGCTGAGGACAAGCCTCCGTTTGAGTCCTTCTTTGGGTTACAGGAGTCTAGTTGAAGAGCTTCACTCGAGGGGAACTCCGTTCATCTCTCCTAGCCTCGTTACCGGCTCCGTCGGCGATGGAGGTCAACAGCTTCTCAGGCAAGCTGCTACCTCAAAAGTCCCGTGTGTCCTGGGTGATCGGCCGCAAAGTAAGGACGGCCGTAAAGTGAGGATGTTTTTACCGCACTGTCCACAATCGCGGGAAACTGCCTAGTATTTCGGCTCCACGCAATACCAGAGAGTAAAGCTAGCATACAGATAGGTTTTACCAGAGAGTAAAGCTAGCATACAGATAGGTGTTTTATAGTGGTGTTTTATTTGGGTTATTTATACAGTAGACCGTAGTAGTTAGCGCACTCATTTTATTTGTATATCTGTATGTATATATAGTTTCATTTATTAATTTTATTGTACATAAGTCCTCTGTTCATCACTGCATTCTTTTGACACATTGTTTGCATTATATTATTAGGGGTGTTCCTGTATGTGCTCTGTATGCAGCAGTGGCACATGAGGACCATGTTGTTGGAATCAGCATCTTGTTTCTGCCTGCCTTTATGGCTAGTACCCTTCATTTTGCCTTTACACTCACTATAGAGGCATAGGATTCACTTAAGGATGGCTGTTTTTCACTAACCCACCACTTCTGCGCATTACGCGTCCCTATACTGGTTCGCGCATGCGCATTATGGACACGGTTGGACTGAAAAATTTCTAAGTCCACACGCATGCGCAGTACTCGGGATATTCGGGTATGCCAGTAGAACGGCACTACAAGTCACCAAATGCTCGCGAAAGTCGTCATTAACAGCATATTCAAGGTAACCTGTTTAACATCATACTGCTGATCAGTTTTTACAGCATTGAACTTGATAAATATGCCGTTGTTGACGCGAGCGCGGCGCGCATGCGCGACAGCTGCAAACAATCGATTTTGCAATTAGGGTACTGGCAGGGTATAAAAATGCTGTTTTCACTCCCCTTAGCAAATCTTGTCCCTGAAGAAGCTCCTTTGCTGGAGGGAAACGCGCGTTGGACGCGCAATGTTGTCAGTCTCCTACTTGGAGCTGTTTTAATGCAGTAATTATAGGTTCCTGGGCCAGTGTGTACAGTCCTTGACACTTGGTTTATTTCAGTCCAGTGTTTATATGCCAGTGTGTCTCTGGTTTGACCTCCCTATCCAGTGCTCTATGCACCTCTGTAGCATATGTGCTTTAGACCAACTATTGTTGTTGCTGTGAGTGTCAGCTCTTCAATCACAGTTTATGCAGGTGTATAACACAATATCACTATACTGGGAGGCTCGGTTATTGATTCACCAATTTACATACAGTCTCTCTGGCTATTTATACTGTACTTACCATCTGGTCTGTTCACTGACCCAGAGGGGATTATACCCTAACTTATAGCATCACATGCCATCTATATCCCACCATCATTAGCTGGGTAATTGGGATAGTAAGCTATATTTATATGCTGGCACCGATGCTGGATATTATTGATTTAATCCATTTTTAACTCACGTTACATAATTTCACGGTAATATATGTTTTAAGTAAAACACTCAATAAAAGTTATTTTTTATACCTAGTGGTGTGCAGTTTAGTGAATTCTCTGAGGGTCACAATCACTTTGTGTCCCCTCCCCCCTTTTTCTGATTCACTTTATTAGTTCACAGTTTGCACCCACTATTTGATTACCTGATTCATTTATTCAATTCACTCAATTAGTATGGTTCTGTGATCACTCCCTACCCTCCCCCTGTTGTTTTCAATATTTATTTTCCAATAAATTAATTTTATAAACTCTGTGTTTCTGTCTGGCGAATTGATCCCTGGTGTGTTAGTCCTTGGCTCCCGTGACAGTGTTGTATAGAAGTATTGCAATTGTTATTTATTTGAATCAATGAGTCTAAAGACTGCAACAATATATATCTTATATGGCTATAGTATTTCTTTAAACATATATAGTTTAACTTTTTAAAAATGAATCGATCCAATAATAACATAATAACATAGTGAAAGAGGTACTTTAAATATATATATATAAATATATACAGGCATACCCTGCTTTAAGTACACTCACTTTAAGTACACTCGCGAGTAAGTACATATCACCCAATAGGCAAACGGCAGCTCACGCATGCGCCTGTCATCACGTCCTGAACAGCAATACCGGCTCCCTACCTGTTCCGAAGCTGTGCGCAAGCGGGGAGACTATAGAGCCTGTTACACATGCGTTATTTACATCAGTTATGCACGTATATGATGATTGCAGTACAGTACATGCATCGATAAGTGGAAAAAGGGAGTGCTTCACTTTAAGTACATTTTCGCTTTACATACATGCTCCGGTCCCATTGCGTACGTTAATGCGGGGTATGCCTGTATATAGCAGCAATATGAACACATAATAATAACAATAATTATTATATGTTCTTGAATAGTGCTGCTAGTTTACATATTGTTTGCACGAGCGCTATTTACACTTATTATCACACCACTTTTAGTTTTACATAGCGCTTTACAGAGACGTTTTGCAGGCACAGTCTCTGACCTGTAGAGTTTACAATCTATGTTTTTGGTGCCTGAGTTACAGGGAGATAAGGTGACTTGCCCAAGGTCACAAGGAGCCAACACCAGGAATTGAACCAGGCTCCCCTGTACTCGGTGCCAGTCAGTGTCTTTACTCACTGAGCCGCTCCTTCTCTCATATAGTGAACATCCATGGAAATTCTATGTCTTCAAGAATTTGTCTAAGGAAAATAACAGTCCCGATGATACTAACTTGACAATATCACAATTGACAATTATCAAACATAGAAGTATCCTCCAAAGTGTGAACATTGGAAATAACATATTTCTACAGCAATATGAACATAAACAACTCCATTAGCCTTAACAAATGGCCATACTAACACCATTCCATAGACAGAACACTGTGGTAACACCTGGTAATCACTGGAAAAGACCACTCCTATTGAATCCAAGAGTACAAAGAATCTATATACAGCAGATAATCTAAGCCATGACTGTCATCAACAGTGGTAATGTCACCAGCAGAATGTTGGTATGAATGTGATGTAAAATTGTAAAACCGTTAAGAAGAACAAAATATCAGACAGAATAAATGTTATTTTTCAGAGTAAAACAAAACATAAATGCATCACAAAATATATAGAAATATTATAAATCAAATAAATTAAATGTTAAATAGTAATAATCATTATTAGAGAGTAATATGTATCACATGAAAAGGTGAGGCCAAGATATATTGGTTGAAGTAAAAATGATTAATATTAATTAGTGACTGGGGGGACAGGGAGAGACTGGGGGGGACAGAATGACTGAGATAAGACAAGGAGCGACTGGGGGACAGTGAGGGTGGTGGAGGCCAAGTGGGTGGACAGGGAGTGACAGCAGGGACAGGTTGTGACTGGGGTGGATAAGGAGTGCTAGGGGCAGGGAGTGACTAGGGGTGCTACAGTTAGTGACTGGGGGCAGGGAGTGAGTAGTGGGGACAGGGAGTGACAGCAGAGACAGGTTGTGACTGGGGTGGATAAGGAGTGCTAGGGGCAGGGAGTGACTAGGGGTGCTACAGTTAGTGACTGAGGGCAGGGAGTGAGTAGTGGGGACAGGGAGTGACAGCAGAGACAGGTTGTGACTGGGGTGGATAAGGAGTGCTAGGGGCAGGGAGTGACCAGGGGTGCTACATTTAGTGACTGGGGGCAGGGAGTGAGTAGTGGGGACAGGGAGTGACTGAGAAGGGCAAGGAGTGACTGTGGGGGTGGGACATGGGGGGGGGGGGCAGGGAGTGATTTTCTGGTTGTGGGGCCTAAAGAGAGTGAACTATGTGTCAAGCTGCTAGTAACATGCCAAAGTTTTGCAAAGAAATGTGGTATTCCATTGGCAAAAGGGAAAAGGGTAGGCCCTGTGTCTGTTATTACATTTCTAGGAATCGAAATAGACTCAGTTTTGATGGAATTTAGATTACCAATGGAAAACATTGTAAAATTGCACGGTTTCATTTGTTTAGCATTATCAGTTAGAAAGATAAAGTTAGGGACATTGGAGTTTTGCTTGCAGAGTTATGCCTACGGGTAACTAATCCTCAGCATCATGTCAGATTGAGTGGGCCTTTGCAAGAGGATCTCAGACGCTGGGATATGTTTTTGTTACATTATAACAGCCATTCTTGTTGGCAAAAGGAAGTTGTTTAAGATTCAGATATTGATTTATTTACAGTTGCTGCCGGAGCAGTTGGTTTTGGGAAGGTTTAACGAAGAATCAATGTGGTTAGAAATGTTTCCTATAATTGCAGCAGTGGGAGTGTGGGGTGAAGTTTTAGCAAATAAAAGGGTTATGTTTGGGTCAGACAGACAATCTAGCCGTGGTTTTTGCCATCAACAAATTAACGGCTAATTCCCCTCTGGTGGTTCTCCTGTTACACTATCTGGTTTTAAAATATTTACCACTGAACATACATGGTTTAAAAGAAGGTACATTCCAGGAGTGGTTCATGTAATTGCCGATTCCTTATCTCGTTTACAGCTAGAAAAGTTGTGCCGGGTGCAGACAAAGAAGGCAGCATTTGTCCTAACGTTTTCATGGGATATAAAGTAGTAGTGAAATAAACAGGTTAGCACCAGCTACGTGGAACAGCTATAATAAAGCACGACAAAAAGAGTAGAAGGCTTTTAAAAAGGGGTTAGGAGGATGGATGGATCGGGTTTTATGAGATTTGTTTTATACAAAATATAAAAGAGCATTTCAGCAGCAGCAGTAGATAAATCAGTAGCAGGAAGGGGTGTCTTTTTTCAGTAAAGAGTTTGATGTACATGTAGCGGTCATGTAAAATGGCTACAGTCATCTCTCCTGCTGACAGTAAGGCCTGGTAAGTTGTGGGCATGCCAGCAGTAATTATGGAGGTTTGCCCTCACACCCTGGTGGGGTGCCCTGTGTATGGATGGGAGTGGTCACATGCTCTGACTCCATGGTTAGTGATGTCAGAGGTGTGTCAGCTTCCAGAATGTACATAAGGCACAGCACTGTGTCAAAAAGTAGTTCTAGTACAAGTTCAGCTAAGAGGAGGAGGAGTCCAAGTTCTAGTCCTAGCCTGAGTTACTGGAAAGTTCTGGTTATGTTATAGTAACTGAAGAGGAGACTGTGTCCAGGGACCTGGCACAGGGCAGAGATTCCTGCGGGGATAGGGAATCCCTATCTAAGGAGAGATACACCTTTTAAAGGGAGGCACTGACTGAACATGAGTGGCTAGATATCTACTGCGAGGGGCAGCTAGCCCACTCAGACAATAAAGATGTTCTCAATCACAAACCCTCTCGTGTACATGTGTGGAGTGAATGTACAGAGAGGAGCACCACGGAGGAGTTCCTCAACAGGACCATCCCCATGCAGGGACCCTGATGAGGTGGAGGCGCTGCACTGGAGCTAGGTGAGACTCAGCACACTACCTCAGCTGCCTGTCTGGACAGGTCCTCCCCACACACCATCATGCGGGAGACTCAGGAGTCCTGTTGCCAACAGGTGCACCACCAGACACTACCACACTGTAATGGGGACCGGTTAGACCACAGGGGCCAATGTGAGATTGGGTGGGTCAGGCCGGGCCAGAAATACCGTTACATTTGGAGGCGAGCTGCTGAGATCAGATCTGTCATCAGGACAGGCTCTAGCTAGGCACACTGGGAAACAGGGAGAGAGTCTGCTGCCACTCTGTGCTGTGTAGGGACGGACCTAGGGGTGGTCAGGGGCTGACGGGATATTGTCGGTTCGCAGGGACGACCTAGGGGCCTGAAGGGAGTGAGGGGTCTGGAGCCGGGCTATAGCTGACCGAGTCACTTTGAGGCAGTGCTAGTTGGTAGGACGCCAGAAGGGATAGCCTGTTAACGTGGTCAGGAATCCTGGAGAGAGTCTGCGCTAGGCTGACCAAGAGAGGTAGACGCCCCAAGTACTGCATGGCAGAGCCAGCCAGAGTACCTAGCCCATTCCAGACACTTACCATAGGGAGCACAGACTGGGAGGAAGGAGTCACAGCAGACACTGAGAGAGTGAGCCTAGCCTGAGGTAGTGCAACATGAGTCCAGCCTAGATCAGGTACACATGTGGTGGTGCATCTGAGCAATCTTTATTGTACTGGTGTGGAGGCTGCCCCGCAGAGCGGAGCCCCATGTACGATAACTGTTACGAGAGAATGGAGGATCCGCGTGGTGCGGAGAACACAAAATGGCGACCAGAGGCTGATGGGGAAGGCACCCGTGGCGTGCGCCCCACTGAAGAGCAAACTGTCGCTGAGTTGTCTTTAACCAATCTGCTCTGGAGTGGAGCGAAGGCCGTGGCTGCCCCGTTTTTATCCTGTCTGGGACACCGAGGGGCCACCCTTGAAGAGTGTGAGGAAATTGTGATAATTGGGGGAGAACCCCGCGAGGAGAGCAAACAAACTGACTTTTTGGGCTTAAAAGCCAACCAAAATGGCGGTTCCCGTTTGCTAGGGAAACCGCATGGGACAGTCGCAGAGAAAATGGCTGATACAGAACTTGCAAAGAGCTGGCCGGGAATGGCGCAAACAGCAGAGCCCCGCCCTGATGGGGGGCATGGCGCGAAAGCTATGGCTGCGCCTTCATGGACAGTGACTCACTCGGCCCCTGTGCTGAGTCAACCGCTTAGTCTATGGGACCCTCCCCTGATTTCCACCAGGGGGAGTGACTTTCAATTATGGCCTGTGGGAATGCACCCACTGGGCCCAGGGACTGATATCCAGACGGTGCCACTACAAGAAGTAGTTCCGGCCGCGGAGGTAACGTGCAAAAAGGAGGGATATTTTGCACGAAAAGCAGCAGCTAGGAGAAGGCGGGAACTAGCCGCCGCCCAAGAATCCCACTCTGATGAGGAAATTGGCGCGAAAATGCAGACCGCGCCCACCAGGACTGAGAAAGGCACGGCCTTAATTAAGGGGCATGATATCCCCCTGTGGGATCCGCCCATAATTGCAACCCCTGGGGGCGGGTTCCAGCTATGTCAGCTGAAGGAAGAGCCGAAGCAGGAAGTGTCTGGCCCAGAAGCTTCTACCGGTCAGTTGCGAGGAACCACTGACCTGGAGAGACCCATACTGAAAGTGGTCCCTACTAAAAGAATGGCCTGCCCTCCCGCTGTGGGAACTATGGTCTCCACACAGCCCTACTCGGTACCCGGCGGGGTACTGGTGGTCAGGGTGGCTAACACCGAGACGGTGGTCGGGCTCTGCCTACAATGCGGGCTGCCTGGAGGCACTGTCAATACGGTGGCATGTTGCCCACATTGCGGGACATTATATTTGTGGCCAATGCCCACATTCATACCTATCCAACCTGCTGACCCCCCGGGGGACACGGTTAAACGCTCCGCCGAGTCCCCTGGCGCACTGTGGATAAACCGTGCGAGTCCCGGAGAAAGGGGACTGGAGTCGACCAAGTCGGCTGGGTCAGTATCGACCGAGGCGGTCGGGTCGCTCCCTGACCGCGCAGAGAAAAGACTTTCGCCACGCTCGGTCACCCCAAGATCCGGGAAGGGAGATTACTCAGATGAGGACCTCCGTGAACTAGCGGTGGCGAAATCGGGATCCAAGAGGGACCCAGGACGGACGACACCCCGTGGGGTGAGTGGCAGTCTGGAAGACAGGGCGTCCCCCGCAGATTGGCGAGCCGAGAGACGGAGTCCCGCCGTCCCAGGACCTGGCGGCGACGGGAGAGAGACGCCAACGCCCCTGCGGACTGGTAAGAGAAGCAGCCCCATCACTTACCTTGTCCCGGCAGACAGCGCAGCGGAGGAAGGGCCGTGCCAGGCCCGAGGCGCACGTGGAGAGACGGCATCACTTCCGGTGAAGACGACGGCGGAGCTTCCGGATGTCGTCATCGAAGAAGAGATCCCGAATGGGGATCCGACCCGAGATGGCGGCGTTTCCGGTTCCGGGGAGGACATCACTTCCGGTGGCGACAGCGGAACCGCTGGGAACAAAGCAGCGACGCTTCGGCGATCGGGGGAAGGTCCCCGATCACCTCCAAGGCCCACAAGTTGGATGGGCGATCCGAGGACTGAGGAGGGTGAGATGTCCTCATTGGACCAGTCTACGGACAGCCAGGAACGGGTCGTAACCCCGTGGGGTCCTATCACTCGCCCCTATGCCCCATCCCCTGGCCTAGATAAAGCCCCTGCCCCTGTTACCTGTTCCACGGGATCCCCGCCTAGCCTGGAACTTATGGACATACCTTTGAGGGGGGAGGAGAGACGGACTGGGGAAAGACAGCGCAGTGGCGCTACGGAGGGTGATTCTCGGGGAGGGGGAGAGTTGAGAGTGGCCGCGGTAGGCCGGTGGTTGCCCCCTGCAGTTCCTGCAACGGTGAAAAAGGCCCCGGGATCTTATAGGTGGTCTGTACCGCGATCTGAACGGTCGTCGGGGGTATTTTCCCTTGAAGATGATAGGGAGTCAGGGGGGTCACATAGATTCAGAGAGCACCGTTGATGGGCCCCACTATTCGAAGGGTACTCCGCATGGATGGACCGCACTCGGTTCCTCATCCGGCGAGAAGATGTAGTGGATTACTGGTGGGCTGCGGGAGAGTTCACACCTGAGCAAAGGGATAGAGAGTTGCAGGAGCGGTGGCTGCAGATTGAGCATAGGGAGATAGAACCCATGGGTCCTAGCATCCTATCAGACCCCGTGGACCCTGATGAGCCCCTATCATGGGTGTTACCTGGGAGGGCCGGTAAGGCTGACCTGACCAGGATAAGTAGGGCCGAGCGGACCATAATGGCTCGGTATAAATCATCCCACAGGTTGGAGTACCCGTATGTCCCTGAGCCTCTTATGGATGAAATAGAGGAAAACAGAGAGAGGTGGCTTAGGGAGGCCATTGAAATGCATTTAGTAGGAAGAGGAAGTGCAGTGGTAGGGAAGAAGGCCGAGGAGTGGATAGAGCACTTAGTGCGCATATGGGGCATAGGAAGGAAAATTTACAAACATAGGGTGACATATAGGCCCGAGAGGGGACTGCCTAGGCACTATCACGTCACGGTTCTAGACATGGGCGGTAGAGAGGTCAAGAAACCTGACCCGAGTCACTATTTTTAGGGGGTACTAATACATTACGTGGGTTCGTGGCTGCTGGTCGGGGCGGGCTTGGCGGAATGTACTGTAGACATTTTGTTATGATACCATGGAAATTTGTATGTGAAGTTAACCTAATTATGTGTTGTATTTCAGTGCTTCCTGGAAAGGGGTATACAAATTTAGGTCCCAGCGAGGATGATGGGATTCACCAGGGGGAGAATGTAGCGGTCATGTAAAATGGCTACAGTCATCTCTCCTGCTGACAGTAAGGCCTGGTAAGTTGTGGGCATGCCAGCAGTAATTATGGAGGTTTGCCCTCACACCCTGGTGGGGTGCCCTGTGTATGGATGGGAGTGGTCACATGCTCTGACTCCATGGTTAGTGATGTCAGAGGTGTGTCAGCTTCCAGAGTGTACATAAGGCACAGCACTGTGTCAAAAAGTAGTTCTAGTACAAGTTCAGCTAAGAGGAGGAGGAGTCCAAGTTCTAGTCCTAGCCTGAGTTACTGGAAAGTTCTGGTTATGTTATAGTAACTGAAGAGGAGACTGTGTCCAGGGACCTGGCACAGGGCAGAGATCCCTGCGGGGATAGGGAATCCCTATCTAAGGAGAGATTCACCTTTTAAAGGGAGGCACTGACTGAACATGAGTGGCTAGATATCTACTGCGAGGGGCAGCTAGCCCACTCAGACAATAAAGATGTTCTCAATCACAAACCCTCTCGTGTACATGTGTGGAGTGAATGTACAGAGAGGAGCACCACGGAGGAGTTCCTCAACAGGACCATCCCCATGCGGACGCAGGGACCCTGATGAGCAGGAGGCGCTGCACTGGAGCTAGGTGAGACTCAGCACACTACCTCAGCTGCCTGTCTGGACGGGTCCTCCCCACACACCATCATGCGGGAGACTCAGGAGTCCTGTTGCCAACAGGTGCACCACCAGACACTACCACACTGTAATGGGGACCGGTTAGACCACAGGGGCCAATGTGAGATTGGGTGGGTCAGGCCGGGCCAGAAATACCGTTACATACTGTACATGACAAGATTTCACAAAAGGCTTTATTCTTAAGCAAGTTCTAAAGGGTTTTAGGAAGAAAAATACTTTAAAGGATATGAGAAGAGCAGTTGGAATTAGAATATTGGAGAAAAAAAAATTGTTTGAAAAAAAAAAAAAAGTATGTTTTTCAAAGTATGCAGTGCGGTTATTTAGGTCCGGTACTTTGTGACCAAATAGAACTAACAATTATTTTTCCTTGAGCACTATATGCTGTTTTCTTTGTATACTGGACTCTTTACATAATGGTGGCTCAGGACCAAGGAATTGTGTTTTAGAAAAATATTTTTCAGTAATTTTTTCCAACTGAAGGGGCTAGAGAAAGCTTTTTGTAATGTAGATATTACAAGTTTAGAATTTACTTATAGTTTATCTTGCTAAATGTATCTATATCCATCTGTATAGGCATGCACAGACAAGAGAAATCTATATATGCTTTTAATTGTTTTGATAATTAAAAAAAAAAAAGCAGAACAAGTTTTGGCTTGAATAGGATAATATGTGATGATATATCTCCTCTAACAATAGATTTTCATACATTGGAAAAAAATGTTGACATAGGATATCCGTTCCTGGTGGGACATTGTGAATCTAGAAAATTATTTGAAAGCTAAATGTATTTCCAGAGAGCTTTGTACAAAACAATCGCCAACTGTTGGGGTCCAGAAAAAAGATTTTGAAGAACAATGGAAAAGTATTTTGAATGACGGTTGCATCAAATTGATAGAATTGTTAATTCAACACAAAATGAAAGAGAAAACAACACTTGGAATATAAATCAATAACATGGCAAAAGAAGCTTTAACGAATATAAAAATCTAGAAAGTTTTTTTTGATCTAGAAATCAAATTGTCATTGAATATCAACTCATTGGTGAAAAATATAATGTAAAAATATATAAATGTGAGAGTTCGTCGTGATTATGAAAATAATCAAGTCTTTATCTGGGAACAAACAGGAACGAATAGTAATAAAAAAAAGAAATATGTACCAAACCCCAAAAAACCTTTTCTCAAGAAAAAAAATGTGCAATGATCAATACCTCTAAGATCAATTTAAAAAAAAATAAGTATTTAAATTCCACCAAATGTGGAGTCTGATACAGTATCTCTAACCCTGATATTTCCTCTCATTCTGTTTCCCTCGTTAACACGATAAGGATTTAACAGTGGGCATTCCATGGGAGGAACGGAGATCTGAACACCGGACGCCACGTACATCATGGTGACAGAACGCCAGGATAAGAGAGCCAGATTCAAACTCCAGGGGTCAGGATCCAGACTCACATTACACTACTGATCTGTTATTTATATTATCTGTTATTTATTTGATTAACACATGTGTTACTGCTGTGAAGCGCTATGTACATTAATGGCGCTATATAAATAAAGACATACAATACAATACAATACTATGATTTTAAAAAAAAAAACTGAAAGACCAGAAGAAGCCAAAAAATAAAATGATCGCAGGTTCCAAAACATACGGAAAATTTTCTTTTAGATAACATTTATGGAATACATGATGTTGAAAATGATAAAGATAATGATAATTAAATTGATAATCAAAATATTATTAACATTTTTGGTATAGATTTGTCCAATATAAAAGTATCTTTTCTCAACAAGGAACTCAATTCCGCCCCAGCATCAGACTTTGATCTGTTTAATACTTTCATAGATATACTTGTAGCTCTGGTAAGATTATGGGCTATATTTCTATCCTCCTCCTGTGCAGTAATCCCTGCTAAGGGCAGGTTTGCCAGGAGTTATCATGGGTTTTCCCCACCTCAAGCACTTGCCCTGAAATGGTGAAGGTAGGTCACCTGACCCTGTGTCCAATCAAGAGACACAGGGGCGGTGCCTGCTGAAACCATAAAGAGCAGTGCACTTCCTATTTAGAGTTAGTCTAAAGTTCCTGGAGAGTTCTAACTCTAGGTTCTGGGGGTGATAGTGAGTTAGGATCCAGATGAGTAGAGCTGATAGATAGGTGGACCAAGTACCTCTCACCCTGCTTAGGGGGTGAGGGAAGTGCTAGCCCCACTCTGGGTGCCCCTGAGGCCCAGTGGTGGCAGGGACATCATGAAGGAGTACAGCTGGCTGGCTGTATACTGTCTGTACCTGATTGTATGCTGATGAGAGAAGCCAATAAAGAGCTGCTGCTAATTGAAAGAGACCTTGTGTGGAGACTGGAATCTCTCATCCCTGGAGGGTATTCTGCAGTAGGGATGCCACCCTATATCCCTGGGGCCTACTACAGATGGAGGTGCTGAAACCCCAGAAACCTGTCCTGTTGTCCCCCATGTCACCGTGGGAGACTCAGGCCCTTATGTTGCCAGCAGGTACGCACCACATTCAGACATGTAGCCAGACCAAGAAACACCCTAGGGTACCCGATATGAGATTGGGTGGGGGTACATGGGCTACAATTGGAGGCGCTGCTGAGAGAATCTGGACAGATTTTCAGCGAAGCAGAGCTGAAAGTAGTATGTACACTTTCAGAGCAAGTACTGCAGAAAGATGGGCATTTTTGGAGACTAGGGGTAGTCAGGAGGGATTGTTCTCTCGCACAGTACACCCTAGGTGCCCTAAGAGGGTGATTGCAAATTTGGGTACACTTGGCTATAGCTGTCCTAGTCACCTTGAGGCAGATAGTGTAGGATTCCTGTGGGGGTAGAGGATGTTTGGACTGGGGCGCTCCCTAGATTGTGTGGCTAACAAAAGTTACAACGCCTTAACTCTATTAAAAATAATAAAAATATGAGTATGAAGTTGTGTTTGTGATGTAAAAGAGTATATAGAAATATATACTGGCCCTTTTTTGATGATTTTGTGGTTGCCGCTTGACCTTGAAGAAGGTAACCCCGTGTCCTTCTTAGCGTGGCAGTGATGGTGTAAAGATGGTCAGCGCAAACCTCATGAACCTCACGATATTGATGGAACCGGATGGAGTTGAATGGAATGAAAAACGAATAAAAAAGGAATAAAACACAGTATTAGTGCATCATATCCACATGTGTGGGGGATGGGAGGTGGGGGGGATGGGGATAGGTGTGGAAGGAGGATACGCTGGAAGGGTTGATGGTGTTTTTCCACTATCTAATCAAAGAATACATAAATATATGGATTCAGTGACTCACACGGGCTTGTGTGGAGTCTCTCCCTCAACGCAGACTGTAGTGGGTTAATGCAGACTCATATAATGGAGTCTCAATACACATAAAACTCACACGGCCTAATGTGAGTTCTTGCCCTCAGAGGGTGGTGTCCTGTATGGATGGTGTCTGGTCGTCTCAGCAAAATATCCCCCGATAGGTGTGGTGTGTGAGTGTCTCCTCTCCCCGTTTCCCAGAAGACCAAAAAGAATGTGTGCAAACCAGGGTTAACAATATAACAGGTCTTTATTGGGTAAACATTGAAGACATGAGCATAAAACATGCATACATGTTGTGAAAGGTATAAAACAATCTATGACACAATGAACTAGACAAAATGCAATAGACAAAAAGAAATGGACAAAAACAAAACGCACACAAAAAGCACACTCACACTCTATAGCAAATTCTATGCCCAGCATCAGCTGCTTGGTACACTCCTGCACGGTCTCCTCCTCCGTTCTTCTTCCTGTGGGGGTAGCCTGGTTAACTTGGGAAAGGAACTTCAGCACAGGGTCTGAACTATGAGTGGCCAATAGTAGGTTGACGCCAAGTACTGCTGGAAGTCCCAGTACACTAGCCAGTACCCAGAAAACACACCACAGAGTGCTTGTAATGAACCGTCAGCGAGTGTGGTGTACAAGGAGAGAGTTCTGCCGAGCCTGGGGTATGCCATGTGTTTTTATCACAGGTTAGAGCCCTATTGAGAGTAGTGAGTGCATAGGAACGAGTTGCACTTCAGACACAGAGAGTAGCGCTATCGTGGGCTTAGAGGGCTCACTAAAGATGGAAGTGATATTTACATGTGCTCTGCGGGGCATGGAGGAGGTTTAAATGGCGACTGTGGCGCCACTCACTGCAACGCGTGTTGCAGCCGATCCAAAATGGTGACTCCCGCCAAGCTTAGATGGTGCATGTGCTGCATGCAAGTAGGCTGTGCGAGAGATGTGGAGGGAAATGTGCAAGGGTTTGGCGCCAAAACCAGAACCCCAGCTAAAAGAAGGGAGCGGCGCGAAAGCTGTAGCCGCGCCCACCTGTGCAGTGGCTGGCCAAAGAACGAACCCACGTCACCCAAGGAGAAAGAGTGCCCCGCCTCTACCATCCACCAGAGGGAGGGGGCACGCCGAGAACCAATCACAATGGTCCTCTCAAGCGGAAGGAGGGACAGGAAGTGAGACTGAGGAACCTCACTCTTGCTTGACTGGCGATAGAGAAGGAGCTATTTGTCAAACCAGCAAGCTGATTGAATCAACCCCTGTGGAAATGATGGCTGACTTAAGCATGAATACTTATCAGCTTCCAGGAAGCTTCCTGGTGGTGGAGGTTGATGGCCGTGAGTATCTACGGTGCCTGTGCATCCAATGCAGGTTAACGGGACCGGCCTCAAGTACTACAGCACGGTGCCAACAGTGTGGCATTTTCTACCTCTGGCCTACCGAGCCATACTCTACTATTGTGACAACGCGAGATGCCTCTCCAGCGACGCTGATCGAAGTGGAGGAGGCAGATGCGAAGGCTGCCCTGATCCCATATATCACCCCTGCGGTAGGGATCCAGGCCCAGCTACTAAGAAGTGCCCCGACGGAGAGGAGAGCAACCGCAGTGTAGGTACCGGAGCGGGCCCGTTTTGTACCTATACCCACTGGTGGTGCAGCAAGGACCACATGGGGCTCCCCAGCAGAGGTGCCATTGTCGTCCTCGTCGGACGATGAGAGAGACAGCCTGACATTGGTGGTGATGCGCCGGACGGCGGACCACCCCAGCGGTGAATGACAGAGTCCACATACCCAAGAGATGGAGCAGATGAACCGCGTAGAAGTCCCACGGCTGTGACGACTCCCAGTGTGGCGGAGATGGGACTCAAGACTGCTCTGGAGTAGCTGCAGAGCATCGCAAGGCAGAGGAGCAGTAAGATCACTCCACCACCCCCTTACTTCCGCCAGGTGAAGGAGGAACCTGTGGAGAGAGAGGCTTGAGGCCTACCTGCCCGTCCGCGACCCCGACAGTCCACCGCTGCCCCTTCCGGTGATCGACGCACTTCCGGTGTGGGACCCAGAGGCGGAGGAAATCTCCACGATGACCCATGATGACATCACTTCCGGGTCGACATGGAGCCAAGGCCCGGAAGCCTTAATCGCCTCGCTGAAGAGAGCCGGGCTAGAGGAGGAGTTTGAGAAGTTCAAGGCACAAGTGGCTAAGCGAGGAGCCAGGCACGCTCCAGCCAGGGACAGTAAGAGAGCACCTACCGGTCGTGGCATCGCCCGGCTAAGAGACACTGTGATGGACTATGGCGATCCTATGGTCACCGCCCCTAGTGCCATTGCCCCGGCCCCTGCCCCGTCACGTTCTATGCTACCGGATCCTAGTGGGAGTAAGCCGAGTAAGACGCCCAAGTTTTCTACTGATTGGCGAGATTGGGTTTCGAGTGATGAGGATTCTGATGGGAGATACCAATGTCAAGTGTTATACTTGTACCTAACCCCACTGTGTTTAACCCTGTACCTAGAGGTAGGGCCTGAGGGTCCCAGTCTTCTGCAAAAGCGGCTCCTGTAAGTCCTAAGACACCCAAAATGAATCCCACAATATAAAGAATATAATTAGAGGGAGGCGTAAAGGCTCGCACTCTACTGAGGCAGAGACATCTGGTGTGTCCTTGAGGGCTGATTCAGAGGAATGTATGAGTGTGTCATCCTCATATGAGCACCGAGACAAATGGTGGGCACCATTATTCACAGGGTATGATGAAGGGATGGACCGTACAAGGTTTGTGCTATTAAAGAAAGACATAGTAGATCACTGGTGGGATGTAGGCACATACTCCAGGCTGATGAACTAGACAGTCGATGGAGAGAGATTATGCAGAAGGTAATAACACCCAAAGGTTCATCCATTTTATATGATGACATTGCGCCTGAGGAGCCTAAGTACTGGGTATTGCCAGGAAAGGCTGGGAACCGGAAACTTACTAAATTAAGCCGAGCAGATAGAGCCATAGTGGCATAGACAGTCTCATGGGTATGAGTTCCCGTATGTACCAGAGCCAATCATGCAGGAGATTGAGGATCAGAGAGACACCTGGCTCAGAGATGCTGTCATTGAGTACCTACGCATTAAGTGTGGTCATTCTGCTTATCTGAAGGAGGACAAAATATGTTCGTTAATGAGAGTTTGGAGTACAGGCAGAAACATATTCATGCACAAAATAGTGTTCAGGCCGGAGAATGGGCCTATTCAACCCTTCTTTGTTAAGATTATGTATCATAATGGATGGGACATAAGGAAGCCTGACCCCCGCCATTATTACTGAGTTATGGGTTCTCCATGTTGGGAGTTTCCCGCTGTTATGTCACCATCTGGGTGTTACAGTCTGTGATGCCATATATTAACTTCATTGTTGTATTTTCACAGGTTGTTCACCTGCAGGATGGCCCAGCAAATTAGGTCCAAGTGGGGACCATTGGAATCCACCTGAGGGAGAGTGTAGCCCTGGTAAGATTGTGGGCTAAATTTCTATCCTCCTCTTGTACAGTAATCCCTGTTAAGGGCAGGTTTGCCAGGAGTTATCATGGGTTTTCCCCACCTCAAGCACTTGCCCTGAAATGGTGAACGTAGGTCACCTGACCCTGTGTCCAATCAAGAGACACAGGGGTGGTGCCTGCTGAAATCATAAAGAGCAGTGCACTTCCTATTTAGAGTTTGTCTAAAGTTCCTGGAGAGTTCTAACTCTAGGTTCTGGGGGTGATAGTGAGTTAGGATCCAGATGAGTAGAGCTGATAGATAGGTGGACCAAGTACCTCTCACCCTGCTTAGGGGGTGAGGGAAGAGATATTCCAACTCTGGGTGCCTCTGAGGCCCAGAGTGGAGGCAGGGACATCATGAAGGAGTACAGCTGGCTGGCTGTATACTGTCTGTACCTGATTGTATGCTGATGAGAGAAGCCAATAAAGAGCTGCTGCTTATTGAAAGAGACCTTGTGTGGTGACTGGAATCTCTCATCCCTGGGAGGGTATTCTGCAGTAGGGATTCCACCACGTATCCCTGGGGCCTACTACAGATGGAGGCACTGCACCATTAGAAGGAGAATGAAGGCATCCACCCCAGAAACCTGTCCTGTTGTCCCCCATGTCACCGCGGGAGACTCAGGCCCTCCTGTTGCCAGCAGGTACGCACCACATTCAGACATGGGCCGCCGGAGATGGCGGGGACGCCCCAGGGCAATGGGAGGTGGCTGGTGCCGGCGAGGGGGACGTCCCACGGCAGCGGGAGCAGCAGGAGGTAAGGGAGATTCGCACTGCGGTTGGCGAGACCCCCTAGTTCTCACAATAAATAATCGTAATCAGGACAAAGCAACTTGGAATGCCCCTAAGTAGTGGGGACTAACTTGAACTAGGAAAAATCAAGGAGGGTGCTAAAGGCCAAAAATCTTAGTCAGAGACCACCATATCAAATCGAGGGAGCCAAGCACACCAAAAAATACTGAATATAGAATTACTGCAAAAAAAAGTCCTTTTAAGGACTGAAATAGTCAAAAATATCGAACGTTTCGGTGAGAAGCACCTTTTTTTGTGGACAAAGCTTTATAACATTATGTAACGGTGATTCCCCCACCGGTGGGAGATTTGGCCATTGCGGATTGTGTGGTGCATGATACTGGCTGGTAACAGGAGGGCTGAGTCGTCCGCCGGTGGTAGTGGGGAAACAGAACTAGGCTTCTGGGATTCATACCAGGCCTAATACACTGAGTTATTCTAACTACTAGCGCAAGGACACGGTGTGTGGGGCACGCGGTGGCGGGACCCGGACATACTCATTAAGAGCGTGGCTGAGCCACTACTGTACAGGACAATACTCATTAAGAGCGTGGCCGAGCCACTCATGTTATAAGGACATTATCATTTAGCTGCGTTAAGGTTATATTGCATTATAGGTTATGTGTTGGGTTATATGCTGCGTGTGTATTAATATGATAGAGTGCTAAGGTTATTGTGCATATAGTAAAGTTGGTTGCATCATACGTGTGTGTATATGTTTCTTGCCCAGGGGAATCTCACATCACGGGGATCCTGGGTAAGTGGAGGCGCTATAAGTGTTACCCCAGGCTCCCAGCTAGCGGAGGCTCAGATCTCCTGGAGCCGCAGGTGCGCGCAGTTACCCGTAGTCGCTTTAGTGTGTCAGAAAAAGGGCTACATTTGGAGGCGCTGCTGAGATCTCAGACCTGGGGTGCCCTATATTTTTTTTATTACTGTGCAACCATTTTTTTTCTCCCGCCATGTTTGTGCCCTCGCAGCCTGAGGTGCGCAAGTGGGCCTAACGGCATGAAATTCCCCTGACACGTGCCTTCGGCCTGGGACACGTTCCCGCTACCCTCTCCCTGGGTACTGTGACCGATCTTGTCAGGAAACTCCCACTCATGGACACTGCCCGAGTGCAAGATCACTATTACGACTGGGAACAGAACTGGCGCAAAATACTATTTGTCACTGACCAGGACATATGCCCCAAAGCCCTGCCCTTAGTATTACTTCTGCCCGAGGCTCCCGGCATCCACTGTCCAATAGTACAGGTGGATTCCACCGAACCACTGGCTGCGTCCACACCCCAGAGGGGATACCCCGGCTCGTTAGGTACCGTCACAACCAGCTCTAATCGCACCCCTGAGAACAGTTTAAACCCCCGGTGGCCCGCCGCAATGGGCCTAGGCACTTCGTTCACTCCCTCGGCCTTTAGGCCCGCGCTGAGCAGAACCAGCCTGTCAAGGCTAGACGCCTATTCACATGCTGGGAGTAGCCTGCCGGATAACGCCTCCATCCCTGCGCTAGCAGAAGCCATTCACCACACTACACAGTCCCTCCAATACCGAAAACTGAAGGCGTTTTCTGGGGACAAACCCACTCCCCTGGGAGAAGTCGGATTCGAGGAATGGCTGGACCACACGGAACAGGTACTACCCGAATGGTCATGCACAGATGCCGTCCGGAGGCAGCGCATAATTGAATGCCTGAGGGCCCTAGCATCCCACATGGTGCACTGCTATCGGGACGACCACCCGGATGCTGACGCGGCTGGCATCATCCACTGCCTGACCAAAGTGTATGGGGTTCCTGTGGATGCCTTTGCGCTAATGGCCAGGTTCCACGCTCTGGCCCAGAAAGAAGGAGAGATGGTGTCAGACTTCCTTTGACGGTTGCATCTGGACCTGTGGACCCTGGTGAGGAAAGGGGTGGTGCAGAAGATGGATGTCGATGGACTACGCACCACCCAGCTACTGAGGGGACTGCTCCCCTTGCACCCAGTACGCGTCAGCGGCTGTCTCACGCCGGGGCAAGCACTGGCGTTCGACGACTTGATGGATCGGGTTCAGGCCCATGAGACTGTGCTACTGGGGTGTGAGCTGACCCCGGGAAAGAAAGCGGTGGTTGCGGCTAAAGACACCAGGAAGTCGGATGCTAATACTGAGGCGCCCAGGCATGCGAACCCGAAGAAGGAGGACCTGGAAGCGCCTGCAGCCGCCAGGGAGCGCCCCGCATCGGGGCGAGCATCGCCGACCTTCCGAGACAACTCCTACCGCAGTCATCTCCAGTGCTATGCTTGCACAAAAATGGGGCACATTCGAGCGCACTGCCTCTCCCTACGGGAAACGGGGTCCCGACCGGCCAAGTCTATGCTGTGTACTCCGCAGACCGACGAAGCAGTGGCCCCGTCCTCGACGAGTAGTCGAATAGGTCGTCAAGGTGGTGATTGAAGGCATCTACGCCTCGGCGCTGATGGATACTGGGTCCCGGGTGACCATCGTGTATCGGCCCTTCTACGATCAACACTTGCACCGGCTGCCGCTGCTATCTGCTGACTCCTTGCGGGTTGAGAGGGTTGAGCCATGAAGACTACCCTATTGACGGTGTGGTGAAGGTACATCTGGACATTCCCCAGTTGAACACAGGCAAGCATCACCCCATGGAGGTGGAGGCCTTAGTATGTCCAGAACCCCAGGATCATCCCAGCGCCCCGATAATCATGGGGACCAACACAGACATCGTACAGGATGTGCTCCGCAAGTATCTACAGGAAACGGGTGAATCACCGTTGCTGGCTCTAGCTGCTTGCCCGGTGTTGCAAGAGGTTTGCGGTAAGATTGCGACCGAAGAGGAACATTGGATTCTGTATAGTCAAGAGCGGGGGCTAACCGAGATCCTGCCCGGGGAAGGAAGAATGATGATCGCCGCCTGTCGTTATCCGGCCAGCCGTCCAGAGGATCAACTGTTCTCCCTGGAAAGCTCGATCCGCGATGACCAGCGACTCGGCTACGAAGTATTGGCCTCGATAAAGAAGTGGTCGGGAAAAATTCCGGCTCGAACCCAGGTGTACGTACGGAACCTTTCTCCCTACACCATGTGCATTGATCGCCGGCAACCATTGGGTCGAATCTATCCAGTAACCCCGGTGGAGAATAGTGTAGGTGAACGCCTGGTGGTCACCACTCATGCCGTGACCCCAAGGTTGGCATTCGACTTCGGAGATTCACCCTTGACGGAGGGCTGGAAAGGAAGACTGCAGACAAAACTGGTAGAACGACGGGGGGTATTCTCCATAAGTGATATGGATGTAGGGTGCAGTCGCAGCGCCCGCCATACCATTCGACTGAGCGACCATGTCCCATTCCGGGAACGTTCTCGCCGCCTAGCACCCCGAGACGTGGAAGAGGTGAGGAGATTACTAGCCGAAATGGAGGAAGCTGGTATCGTTCAAGGATCACGCAGTCCCTATGCCTCACCCATCGTAGTGGTTCGCAAAAAGAATGGGACCGTACGCCTCTGCGTGGACTATAGGACCTTGAACAGCCGTACGGTGCCTGATCAGTATACCCTCCCACGCATCGAGGACCTCTTGAACGCCCTGACGGGAAGTAAAT
The DNA here is from genome assembly GCF_040206685.1 of Ascaphus truei. Lineage (NCBI taxonomy): Eukaryota > Metazoa > Chordata > Amphibia > Anura > Ascaphidae > Ascaphus > Ascaphus truei. The sequence continues at coordinate 376,153,512 of NC_134484.1, read as the reverse complement.
GGTTCAGTGTACTAGATTTGAGGTCGGGGTATTATCAAGTACCCATGGATCTGGAAGACCAGGAGAGAACGGCCTTCATCTGCCCGCTAGGGTTCTACCAGTTCACCCGCATGCCCCAAGGGATATGCGGGGCCCCTGCCACCTTTCAGAGGCTAATGGAAAAGACCCTGGGGGACCTGAACCCGCAAGAATGCTTGGTGTACCTGGACGACATTATAGTGTTCGGAAAGACGCTAGAGGAGCATGAGGAGCGGCTGATGAAGGTGTTGGATCGACTTCAAAAGGAGGGGTTGAAACTGTCCCTGGATAAGTGCAAATTCTGCCGCACGTCCGTGACATACGTGGGTCACATTGTATCAGCTGAAGGGATATCCACCGACCCAGGGAAGATAGAGGCAGTGGTGAATTGGCCCCGGCCTAACAATGTTCAAGAACTTCGATCCTTCCTGGGGTTCTGCGGCTACTACCGGCGATTCATGGAGGGCTACTCCAGCAAAGCTAGACTCCTGAATAATCTCTTAAAAATCTGTCCTGAGGACACCGGCAGGAAAACCACCACAGCACAAACGCCATTTGGAGAGAAATGGACCTCTGCTTGTGAGCAAGCGTTCTTGAAATTGAAAGCCAGCCTAACGCAGTGCTGGCCTATGCCGACCCCGACCGAGAATACGTTCTACACGTGGATGCCAGCTTCAGTGGCCTGGGAGCAGTGTTGCACCAGAAACATGACACAGGGCTCCGCCCAGTGGCGTATGCGAGTCGAAGCTTAACTCCAAGCGAACAGAACTATCCTGTCCACAAGCTGGAGTTTCTAGCCCTCAAATGGGCTGTAGTGGATAAGCTACATGATTACTTGTATGGGGTACCGTTTGAAGTCAGGACAGATAATAACCCAATGACTTACATCAACACGTCCGCCAAATTGGATGCGACAGGTCACCGGTGGTTGGCGGCACTGGCCAACTATCGGTTCAACCTTAAGTATAAACCAGGGCCCACTAACATAGGGGCCGATGCTCTGTCACGGAGGCCGGGGCTTCAACCCACCATGGATGAGGAAGTATGGGAGGAAATTCCGGGGCCTGGCATACGTGCTCTATGTTCGCTAGCAGCAGTGGTCAACGATCAGGTGGCGTTCTCAGAGCTAAGAGTAGCTGATTAATTAGGGTGTCAATCCCGAGCCATTCCCCGGGCCTACCGAGGTCGGGAAGGAATGAACCTTACCGAAGATAAAATCATTTCCTGGAAAGAATTGGTGCAACACCAGATCCAAGATCCAGTGGTGGAACTAGCTCGCCAAGCTCTGCAGCAAGAGAACCCCTCTATTCTTAAGCAAGCCCCCAGAGAACTGGTGAAGCTATTGTTGAATGAGTTCGGGAAGTTCGAACTGGACAATTGCCTATTGTACCGGGTCATTCCATACCACAATCATCCCGATCGGCGACAACTATTCTTGCCTGAAAGTCTGAGAAATATGGTCCTCCGGGCCCTTCACAATGATCATGGCCATCTGGGCGTTGACAAGACATTCGGGTTACTTCGGGACCGGTTCTATTGGCCAAAAATGAGAGAGTCAGTGGAAATGCATTGCCGAAGGTGTACCCGCTGTATACAGAGGAAAACACTCCCCACACGGGCGGCCCCCATGGCCCATCTGAAAAGCTCTGGTCCTATGGATTTGGTGTGCATGGATTTCTTGTGTATCGAGCCAGACACCCGGGGCATCGGTAACGTACTAGTGATTACAGACCACTATACAAGGTACGCCCAAGCGTTCCCCAGCAAAGATCAATGGGCGGTGACAGTGGCTAGAGTATTGTGGGAGAAATACTTCATTCATTATGGATTACCGAACCGACTCCACTCTGATCAAGGCAGGGATTTTGAGAGTACTCTCATTAGAGAACTGCTGAAGTTGCTAAACATAGCTAAGTCACGGACTACCCCATACCACCCAGAAGGGGATGCTATGCCCGAACAGTTCAACCGAACACTGCTGGACATGCTGGGCACATTAAAAGGCTCTCAGAAGACGGAGTGGAGCAAGCATGTGGAGACGTTGGTACATGCCTATAACTGTACTCGACACGAGTCTACAGGGTATACTCCGTACTTCTTAATGTTTGGGAGAGAAGCCCGACTACCTGTGGATGTGCGACTGCGGATATCTACCGATGGGGTATTCAACACAACGCATTTCCGTTATGTACAGAGGTTACAGGACAGCCAGCAGCAGGCCTATAAATTGGCTGAAAAGGCGGCGGCGCAATTAAATGCGGGTAACAAAAGGCGCTATGACCACAAGGTGCGACATAAGGAGATTCGCCCAGGGGATGCTGTTCTCCTTCGTAATTTAGGCATTCCCGGAAAGCACAAACTGGCTGATCGGTGGAGAGATGGGGTGTATGAGGTAGAATCACAGATGCCTGGCCTCCCGGTATACCGCATCAAGGACTCCGAAGGCCGGGTAAAGGTGTGGCATAGGAATCACCTACTCCCCATACCTCAAGTAGGGGACAACGAATTGGAGGTACCCATTGTTTCAATTGATGGAGAAACTGAAAGTACAGAGGATGGCCTAGAGACTGTAATAAATGCCACCTCTGAGAATCCTATGGAGGGAACCTCTCAAAGGGGCCTTCCGACCGCGGGGGCATCTCCCGAAAGAGCTACGGGTAAAGAGCCCCTTGGTCCAACGACAGATACGCTGACTCCCGTGAGCCAGCCACTAGACCCGCAGAGCCCGTGCTTTGTGCCACAAAGAGACTTTGCAGACTTATCAAGCCCCTCAAGGGCAGAGTTGGAACTGCCAAATGGGAATTGCTACTCTCCACAGGAGGTAGCTGAAGAGCAGATTCGCAGAAGCCAAAGAGCTAGTCAACCTCCAATGAGGATGGCTTATGATCAATTTGGGGCACCCCATTATGAGGCTCAGCAGTGGTCTCGGAGCAAAATCCAATCTGTGATTGTGATGCTCACAGAGTTGTGCAATATCGTATAAAGTCAATGCGAATGTGCTAAGTTATATAATTGAACTGCATTTTTTATTATATAACATTCTGTGTATAGTTATGTAGGTGTAGCCCAAGCGAGGACGTTGGATTCTGCAAGGGGGAGAATGTAAGGATGTGGTAGGAACCTCATATGTGTGTTCAGTGTGTGTCCTGTTGTTGTGCTGCCTCTTTTCAGTGAGAAGCTTGTGGAGTGCTTGCAACAGTGTTGCAGTGTGCCCTAGCAGAGTGAGACAGGCAATGTGATGCAATAGCTGAGCTGTGTGTCTGTGCAGATTAGGCAGAGAGGCTCCGTGGAGAAACTACAATTCCCATGAGCTCCTGGGCAGTCACCTGATGTGAAGAACCAATCAGAAGGTTAGGATGACAGGGACAGGAAAGGGAAGCGTGGGGGAGAGGTCACGCTAGTCAGAGGGGTTCTGGAAGGTAAAGGAGGAGGGTGTATGCGTGCAGGGGGTCTGTGACCCGCCTGCATAGGCTAGCTTTACCCCGCAGGCCCTTAGGAGAAACCCCTGAGCCACAGTAGGTTGCTGTGCTGCAGGGACGCCCATAGTGGTAGCGATCAGTCACCTTACTGTGTAGACAGTTAGGGATAAGCGTGCGGAGCAGGTTTGCTGGTGAGCTGCTTGGGACCAGACAGCTGCACTGCAGACATCAAAGACAAGCAAGGATTCGGCTGATCCTTTTCGAAGCATTACCGGTCACCGCCGTGACCGGAAGGTATTTACGTAAAGTGCACCAACACCGGTCAACAGGCGCTGATCCCGCCTTAGGCGTAACTCTTTGAGGACACTAGTGAGTGACCAAAGGCCTAATACACTGAGTTATTCTAACTACTAGCGCAAGGACACGGTGTGTGGGGCACGCGGTGGCGGGACCGGACATACTCATTAAGAGCGTGGCTGAGCCACTACTGTACAGGACAATACTCATTAAGAGCGTGGCCGAGCCACTCATGTTATAAGGACATTATCATTTAGCTGCGTTAAGGTTATATTGCATTATAGGTTATGTGTTGGGTTATATGCTGCGTGTGTATTAATATGATAGAGTGCTAAGGTTATTGTGCATATAGTAAAGTTGGTTGCATCATACGTGTGTGTATATGTTTCTTGCCCAGGGGAATCTCACATCACGGGGATCCTGGGTAAGTGGAGGCGCTGCGCTATAAGTGTTACCCCAGGCTCCCAGCTAGCGGAGGCTCAGATCTCCTGGAGCCGCAGGTGCGTGCAGTTACCCGTAGTCGCTTTAGCGTGTCAGAAAAAGGGCTACACCCTATATTTCTTCTTTCTCGCTTTTATATTATCATGAGAGTTCCTGCATCCAGATTCCTTGTGTGATCATCACTTCAATACAACCAGTTATTTTATTGTGGCATGCATCCTGCACAGGGCACTATAATCACACTAAAACCTATGGCCTCGGACATGGTCAAAAAGACCGTGCTGAGGCGCGCTGAGCCGCGCTGAGGGGAAACATTATCCCTATCAGCGTGGCTTTAGACGGCGCTTCCGCAGGCGTGCGGAGGTGTGTGTAAATGCAGGAGACAGGCAAGTTTAAATTTTGCCGCTCATGCAAGCGCAGGGCCGGTCACGTGACTGCCAGAAGCCAATGGCAGTCCGTGACGTCGGCGCCGTGACGTGGCGCGCTAGTCCTGCCTCCCGATCCACCTCCAGGCCCGCCTCCTGAAAGCCTCCCACCCGGCACACAAGCGCGCTCGCTGACGCTCATGCAGGGACAAGAAAAATCTCCTGCTTGAGCAGGAGAGCATGAGCGTCAGCGCTGCCCAGCGCCGCTCCCTGCACCATGTCCCATGCCATAGACATCTCATTATTTATTTATAAAATATTTTACCAGGAAGTAATACATTGAGAGTTACCTCTCGTTTTCAAGTATGTCCTGGGCACAGAGTTAAGACAAATAATACATGTTTACAAATACAGTTACATAATGAGCAGGGTATACATTATATACAAGACATAGCATGCACAGTTAAAGATAATTTGTATTATGGGCGTATGAAACAATTACAGACCACATTAAAATGTGTGACAGCCTTAGATTTGAAAGAACTTAGACTGGTGGTGGATGTAAGAGTCTCCGGTAGGTTGTTCCAGTTTTGGGGTGCACGGTAAGAGAAGGAGGAGCGGCCGGATACTTTGTTGAGCCTTGGGACCATGAACAGTCTTTTGGAGTCTGATCTCAGGTGATAGGTGCTGCATGTGGTAGGGGTGAGGAACTTGTTCAGGTAGCTGGGTAGCTTGCCCATAAAGAATTTGAAGGCAAGACAGGAAAGGTGAACTTTGCGCCTAGACTCGAGTGATGACCAATCTAGTTCTTTGAGCATACAATCATACTCATAGGTGGTTATTCATTAAGCTGCGATAGTGCAGATCTGGGCACTATTGCAGGTAAAACGCTAATTGACTTAAATGGGAGTTTCCATGCAGTAGTGCTCCAATTGACACTATCACAGTTTAATGAATAACCCATGTACATCTCATGTCCTGCTGATAGGTCGTAATGTGCAATTTTAACTTAGATTTAGTAGGTGAAACTGATGAGTCAAAAAAGGTAAATGTAGTAAATGTGGTCAAAAAGGGGTGACTTCCTCTTTGAGGGTGAGTTGAGGTGCGTGTTTTTTCTTAGATTTTAACACACCTGCAGCACATATTTGCCTTGAAAATGAAATATTTAAACAAACAATACACAAACACCATAAAAACGTTTTCAATGGAGATGTAATAGAAAAATGTGGGAGTTGTCGTTATTGTCCATTGACTTGCATTGGGTTAAGGGAATTTTTTTCAGGCATAGTGTTAAAAAAACATTTTTTAAAGGTTATTTAAAAAAAAAAAAAAAAAGTTTAACTATGAAGGAGTCTCCCTAATAATTGGGGTGAGTTGGTCAATATGACTGTGTCTTAAAAGAGCTTTCTTTGCCTTAAAAAAAAAATGTTTTATATCCCCCATAGCTGAGAAGCAGGGGGTCTCCAGAGTTGAACTGTGTTAATTTCAGCTACGGGGATCTCCTGTTCCCCGAGATACATACCACTAAATAGGCTGTCGGTATGCGCAGTTTAAAGGTCCCACGTCACGTGGGCCAATAGGCGTCAGCAAGGGATGACATCTGCGCCACGGGACCTTAAATCTGACATTTTCTGTGCCCAGCTGGGTCGGCTACCAGCAGCCCCTTCAGATTTATCGCGGTAAGCAGGGGGTCCCAGAGCAGAAATCAACACGGCTCAGGAGACCCCCTGCGTCATACCTAGTAAAAAAAAAAAAAAAAACGATCTTACTACTATATACTATCTGAGTTGTAACCTAATTATTTCTCCATGTTATGTTTAACCTCACCTTAACCCAGCGGTGCGCAAACTAGGGGGCGCAGTTATAGATGTCCCGCGCTCTCCCCCCAGGCATTTAAATGCCAGGGGAGCGAGCGAGGCTTATATAACCCACTTACCATCACGCGACGCGTCGTCCTGGTAACCCGATGTGAAATGACTCTACGGGGGTCACGTGACTTCACGTTACCATGGCAACATGACCTCGCATGACCCTGCGCATCATTTGACACAAAGGTGGAGCAGGGGCACGAGGCACCGAGTCGAGCAGGCAGGGGTGCGCACGGGGAAAAGTTTGCGCACCCCTGCCTTAACCCATTGTTGCTTTTTGTACCCCTCCCTCCTAAAAACTCCATAAAAATAAATTGAAAAGTGAAAAAAAAAGAAAAATAAGGCACAGCCACTTTAATAAAATAATATTAGGGATTGATTAGGATTTCAGTGAAATGTAAGTGTACTACAGGAGCAATGTATACGCTGTAAAGTAATTATGACACATAAAACAAACATCATCACAATACATAAGAGGTAAAGCAAATATCATCACCAAACAACATAGGACAAGATATGGGGTGGCTTTTTTTTTCAAAAACAAAATTACAAGAGAGAAAAATATCATCGGTCGTCTTTCTATTTACAGAATACAATATTTCCATTGTACAAATATATAATTAGATATAATATGAAACAGGTTGTTTTCTTACAGCCCCTGCACTTCTATAATGTAAGGTCATGGGAAAACCTTATTGCATTTAAAATTGTTTTCTTTATGCCTTTTATATAGAAACAAAAAGTAACAATAAGATATGACTCAGACATTTGTTTATCACATCGCAGGTCTGAGTAGTGGTTTGCAGTCGGAACCTTTCTCTCCTGGCTGCTTGTTTCCGAGGGGCGGAATTGGAGGCGAGGGAACAGGAAGAGGCCGGTGACATTCTCGTGCTCGGGCAGAGGACGAGTGCTTGGGAGACAGAGTGATAGCTCCCGCGCCGCAGCGTGAGATAACTACCCGCTGCACGGGGCGATGGCCTTGGGCTGGAGCCGGAGGCTGCTCTCTGCTGCCCGGTCCCAGCTGCTGGGCAGAGGCTGTGCTGCTACAGACAGGTGAGTGTCGGCCAGCCTGTGCCTATACAGTATAGGGCACATTGTACTGTGTATATTGTGCAGTGTATTTTTGTGTGTGGATGTATGTATGTATGTATATATATATATTGGACTAACTGCTATTTTTGTTTTATTCTATTTATATATATATATATGTTTGTGTGTATGTATAGTGTGTATGTGTATATATATATATATATATATATATATATATATATATATATATATATAGTTGTAACTGTTTCTTGGGCAAATTATTTAACCCTTTCACTGCCAGTGGGGACCAGCAATGCATTGTGAAATAAATAGATGAGTGACTGACCGTGTGTGCAACTACTGTAAGTGTCACTTGAGTCCTTCCTGTGTTGTGCATCAGCAATGCAAGTTGACTGCACAGAAATGGATTCTATCCAATTATTGAACATATCAAATGGAGTTATTATAAAGCCATTTACATTTTTTTGTGTGTGTGTGGAAATTTAAATTAAATAATAACATGTCACTCCACTATGATTGCCTACCTCCTATTTACACTTGATATACCCTTCCCTTCATGAAAATATATTGAAATCATGTTGTCACTTTGAGTCTCACTTTTATTGGACACAGGAGAAATGAAGATGTTGCAGGCATTAGGTGACTGTCCAATCTTAGATGGATTTCCCAGTAGCAGAAAATAGAACAACATAAGTCCACTATTTAATATGCTGTGAAAGCCGTTTGTCCATGTCCAATTCGGAATCTGAAATTTCAAATGACTATAGCGTTTCCATGACACGAGGAAGCGTTTTTACAGCAAATTGAATAGTAGTTCTAACTGACTGTTGATGGAGTCTGCAACTGATCTTTTATTCCGATGGTAGCAAGATGGGATTCTATGCAATTTTATGAGGTTGCTATTAATGCCAGTGTTGATGAGTCTGCCTTCTATTGAGTCACACTCCATACATGATGGATAGGTGCCCCTATCAGTGTGTTGCAGGCCACTTGGACAATTGCTTGTTTTGCTCTTGCAACTTTCTTTTTCTTGATTATCCAATTAACCTTACAAAATGTAAACAGTTGTATAAGGAATTGACTTCATAAAAGGGACAGACTTCAGGATTGAGCGGTCTGAAATTTGTTTTTAAGGGTTTCATGTACAACCACAAAGGTTTTCATGGGCCACTTGTGATCTAGAACCGCAGTTTGAGAACCACTGCTGTTGGGGGGTTCCTTCATGTCCTCCATTTCTTTTCTACAAAGTCTTATTTTTACATGATTTAATTTGACCCAGCGAGATGATAAACATTTGGAAAAAGGTGATACTGTGTGCTCATTTACATTTAGTTTCCCACAATCCCTTCCTGCAGTGGATGCACTGTATGCTAAGAGATAATGGGGAAAAGCAGAGTTGCAGACTGGCCTGAGATGTGAATGTGCTCACAAGTGATCTTTTTATTTTCTGTAATTTATTCATAAATGTATATGGGTCTGCTGCACTGTGAAGTGATTTCAAGCAATAGAGGTATCAAAGCTGATCTGTAGTTTTGAGGGTAACGGAAAAAAGCGAGGATTAAAAAGAAAAAAAATTGTGATTCATTTCATTCTCTTTTATTGTATATAGCACTCAGATACTGGAGTACAGGCATACCCAGTTTTAAGTACGCCCGTTTTCCGTACACTCGCAAGTACGTACATTTATTTTTGATTGCACCATACCCCTGTGTACGTACGCGTGCTTCGGGAGTACAGACACCAGGGGGCGGCGGGCGCGGCGGTAACGTGCGCACCTCATCAATACCGCAACCTCCTTCATTCTGGTCCCTAATGGAGCGGGAGTGCAGGGACAGATGGGAGGGGGAGGGCAGGGGGAACGGGGAGATCGGGCGCCGCTATCAATCAAATGGCTATACAGTACTGTCCTGTGTGCTCCCCTCTCACCTCCTTGCTTGCTCCCATTCGTTGCGCTGAGGCTGCCCCTACAGACCGCCGTAGTTGTGACTCACCAATTCATCTCAGCCAATAGGGAAACAGCAGTTTGCGCATGCGCCTTTCAGCACCTCCTAAACCGGCTCCCTACCTGTACTGGAGCTCTGATCAAGCGGGGAAACTACATGTACAGCACATAGAGGCTGTGAATTTTATCACTGTGTAAGCCTAGCTGATCAAGTACCTGAGTAAGGAAGCACAGCATTGTAAAACACCAAAGTCACAAATCAAAGTCACAAAAATATATCAGTCAGTCAAATAAATGCACCCCACCTTCATGCCCTTCTATTTTGGTAAGCACAATCAGGATTTACAACACCTCATTGTTTTTGTTTTGTGTTACAGTAAAAATACTGTACAGTAGAAGATATGCCTTCTCCTTCATCCTTCCTACATAATTTTTACATAATTTTCCGTTCATCCATTTTGCATCTGCCAGAACTAGTAAGAAAAATCAGCTGACATTAAAGATTTTATTTCAATAAAGCCTACTGTATTTTATTTTTGTTACAAATGCATTATTTGCATCAGTTATGCACATATATGATGTTTGCAGTACAGTACATGCATTGTAAAGTGGAAAAAAGGTAGTGCTTTACATACATGCTTCGGTCCCATTGCGTACGTTAAAGCGGGGTATGCCTGTATAAACTTGGATCCCCTCTAAATATATGATACATCCTCTGTGATTGTGTGTGGCAAGCTGCTACTTCAGGGGTGCATAAGAATCCCCCATGGCAGTAGAGCAAGTAAGAAAATTCATCACCTTTAAAATTACAATATATAGAGCTTTTAGAAAAAGGAAAAATAGAATATGCCTCACTAGATATAGAAAATATAAGCAAAAATACCTCACTTTGGTCTGGTTGGTGCTAGGATCCTATGCCCCGACCACTAGGCATACATAATCAGTACAATAGTGAAGCACAAATGGATCGGAACTCAACAATAAATCAGGAATAATCAATAAAATGCCATGTAGACAAAGCACATTTTGCAAAGCAGTATAGAATATGCTATTTTAATGTGTGACCCTCGCAGGGTATAAAGTAGAAAATATACAATAACTCAAGAGTCCCATAGGATAACAGTTTGGACACATCATAGGATAACAGTTTGGACACATTCTCATAATGCACTGTTTCTGGGCCTGTGGCCCTTTCCTCAGCTTTTAGGACTGCATAGGTCTTTCCTGTGTACAGAGAGACCCGTACAGAGCATAAACACTGTTGAAATCAAGATGTGTCTTAGGGGGTTATTCATAAAACTGCAGTAGTGCCAATTTAGGGCACTATGAAAGGTTGAATAACCCCCTGTAATATAAAATATCACAGGCTGCACTGTTAAACAGGGGCCTTTGATCTTGCATGTGAGTCAGTCAGTGGGTCGAATGTACCAGTTATATGTGGCACTCACTTCACTGATTGACGGTCTCGTCCACCACCTATTGTTTGATGCCTACACCTCATTGGTAAATATCCTGTGAACTGCTCGGCTTCCAGTGATGAGACCCGCCGTTCTGTTCCGCGAGACCCCCTTGATCAGTTGTTGATTTAAATAAAAATACATGCTTGGAGGAATGGCTCCTTTTTACACTTGATTATTTAATTAGGCTTGTTACTTTGCTTGACGTGTTTCTTTTTCAGCCTGTTGGCGTGTTTGTATGTCTGTGACTAACTTAGGTGTGTGATTGTAACAAAAGTTGCTATATCTTTTGTCCATCCGCAGTCATGCTTCCTGTGTGTTGCTAGTGAGAAACATCCAGAGCAGCACCTGGTGGGACGAGCATCTATCTGAAGAGAATAAGAAGTATCTGATAGACTTGACTGCAGAGGAGTACAAAGCTAAAACAGCAAGCAAGCTGTGCCCTCTTAAAGATGAGCCCTGGCCTATAAAGCCATGGGAGCCAGGTAGGTGACAAGTTTCTAAAGATAATGCAACTTAAAGCTGCAGTTCAGTCAATATCCTGCATGTGTGTTTTTTTTTAATAAATCAGTTCTGTAGTAAGAAAAAATACTTTTAGCATTTTCTGTTTTTAAAAAAACAACTTTGAAAGACCAATATTCTTGTATTCTATTTTAACAGCCATTTGCTAAGGCACTGCCCCTTCATGTCCTGTCACAAGCCCTGGCACACCCCTTTGTCAGCCCTGCCCTCCCTCTAGCACATGTCATGTCAGTGCAGGAGTGCTCATGAATATTCATGAGCTTCCACTGACAGTCAAGCAGATTATAAACAAATCCCAGCTTTTAATATGTCACCAAATTTCGACCTATCAATACATGGAGAACGAATTGACCTGCAGCTATACAGTTCTTTAGCTAATTAGAGATTGCACACACAAAACTATTGAAGTAAAAAAAAAAAAAAAGAACTGCAGCTTTAAGGCATGTTTGTACATTTAGAATAGAACAATGTGGCAGGACAGAAGCAAATAAAGCTGTCATTGCTCTTATTTGGGAAGGTTAATTCATAAAAGTGAAACTGTCACAAGCACAAAATTCTGGGTGATGAAATACCAAAGGTAGTCTCGCTGATAGCGTGGGAGTCCTTACAATCAATATTATTTAAAGGTCAGTAAATGCTGAGAATTTTCTTTTTAGAAAACATTTAGGGTAGCACTTGTAATTAGCCACACTTTCATATGGCCTATTCCAACTATAGGCACTTCTTGCTAAAGTTAACCACACAAATATTGTATTAATTGTAAGTAGTTGGATATACTTATTGTATAGGCATATCTATCTCCCAAGTGTAAAAAAAAAAAAAATATACGTGAGTAGGTCTAATGGCTTTGCATCTCATCCCAGCCTCTGTTTAAAAGCTGTGTTTAAAACAGCATGCATTGGCTTGAGGATTGGCTTGTGTAATACGAGCTTGAGACAAAAGGTGGCACTGAGTGCTCATTTGCATGTCATTTCCCAGAATCCCTTGCTGCAGTGGAAGCGCTGTATGCTGGGTGACAATGGGGAAAGACAGGGTTGCAGACCTGTCTAAGACATGCAAATGAACATACAGTAATATTTACAGTTGCTTTATATATATATATATATATATATATATATATATATATATATTGCTCTTGTTTTTTGAAGGACATTTTATATATTTTTTATAGTAGTCACCCCCCTCAACCCAAACATTGGCACATTTCCAACATCCCACAGTCTTTTTTATACCGGATCATGTAACCACTTCCCTTGCTGACTTTCATTGTTGGGTCCTCTGGAGTCAAGTGGCCCAGACTGTAGAGCAGAGGTGCGCAAACTGGAAAGCATGCCCCCTGAGAGATTTTTTTTTGGGGGAAGGGGGTGGGGGCATGGTGGTTAGAGGCCCCACGCACTTCCCCAAGGCATTTAAATTAAATGCAGAGGCCTCTGTAACTCACCTTGATACAACCGGCTTCGGGTGACGCGGCGTCAAATTATGCTGTGGGTCATGTGATGTCACATGACCCCATTGCGTCATATGGTGTCAGGGGTCTCGTGACGACCCAACGACCCCACAGTGTCATTTGACAATGGCACAAAGGTAAAGGGGGTGCGATCACTGGGGGAGAACAGGCAGGGGTGTCGCAGCACCAAGACTTTGCGCACCCCTTTTTTAGGACATTGATGTTCCTTTAAGTGCTGATACTTGGTACTGCTCGACCGTTAGCTTTGCTAACATAGTTGTTGTTACTAGGCACCACATACTAGCGTGTTTACAGGCTTGCCCTATTGCAGCTCGCTTTCAGCCTGTGCTGTAACTTTTGTCTGCAGGTTCCCTAAGAGTCGGTTTAATAGCCCTGAAGCTGGGGATGATGCCTATATGGACCAAATCAGGAGAAAGACACGCTGTCACCATGCTGCAAGTAAGGCAATTACTAGGAACAAGAGAATCACGACTCCCTTTCTGGCCCTTAACATTCTTTTGCCCCAGTGGTATTTCAAGTTTTACTTCCATTTCGTGTGTTGAGCAGAGCTGTGCATGTGTCTTTATTGTGTTTATTGTTTGAGAGAAGAAGGTTTAACAGAGAACGTGTTATGCATGTTGAAAAAGGAGAACCAGAGACGGACATGTGTTTTTTTTTTTTATCCCATTTCTTAGATGCACAGATAAAAACAAGCGTGCAGGGCTGTCTCTGTCTGGAGAAAATAGACAAGATGCAATACAAGCTCCGTTACATTTAATTGATAAAAGAAACATATTTATTGGAATATTTCATGGAACGATCTTAAAATGTAAATAGGATTGCGGTCTTTGTTTTCAAGAAACAAGGGGGGGGGGGAAAGTAACGTTACCACCTTTTTACATAATAGTAAAATAATAAAATAGGACAAAATGCACTGAAGACAGTCTACCATTTCCCATTGTTCTAGTAAGGATTGATGTGCTCTGAGCCACATTTACATTATTGCCGGAGGCATGGAAATAAAATTTCTGTACATCTCGGCCTCCTGTTTATATGCTGCAGGAAGGGAACAGAGTGGTCTTGAAAGCTTTTCCCTCTTACCTGAGGTAAAAGCGGAGTTCACAAAGAGATGTACAGCAGTACACAGTGGTCTCTTCATTGTTGTAGCTTATTCACTTCTCTTTAAGGTAAGAGAGTGTAGGCTGCTCTGTAAATAGAACATATTAACAGTGATATGTAGCTTTTGTTTAAAACTAATGGAGACGTTTAAAATAATGGGGTATATTCTTAAGACCTTTTGTCTGGTGGAAAAACTTGTTTCCTGCAATTTTTTTTTGTCTTCTGAAAAATGTGTAAATATGTGGTTTCTCTGCAAGATTGGTAAAATATCCCATTACACACATGATTAACAAGCTCGGTGGGGGTTTGCCAGGTTCTCCGTGAAAGCCACTGCACAAAAGGTATTTGTCACTTGGAATAGGGAAGTGTGGAATTAATTTTTCTACCGAGCTTTTTTGTTATCTTCTGTTTTCATCCCGAGATACGGTATGCAACAGTGCAATGTCACATTTTGTTGTAAAAAATATATATGCTGTGCGTGAGGTAGCGATTTTAAAGATTTATCCAATGCAACAGTGCCACCTACTTGGCCACTTTTATATAAATTGCTGAGCAGGGGTAGAACCAAGTTTTGAAGGTTAACTGCCAGTAAGGTATACTGTACTTTGGGATCCTTTTTATAGGTAATGTCGCCTGCTACTTTTAAAACAAACCCTCTACGGCAGCTCCAGGACTACCTGATCCCAGATTAACCCTCTACGGCAGCTCCAGGACTACCTACCCCCTAGGACTGTATCTCAGGTTTTGTTTTTCCTGTTTGTTTGCAATTGTTGCACTAGCGCTTGTATACACTTATTTTACACCTTTGAATCCCTCTTCCTCGATTTATTTAGATCCGGGTACCCCCTGGTTACTGAGATATTTACTATTTTTTGTGCCAGTGTTTCGTGTCCCTTTTTGTAAATGTAAAATGCAGCTTCCTATTGGAAGACCCAGAGTGTCATCTTCAAACGTACTTTTATTTTACTGCTACAGAAAAGGGTGATTATGTCAGGTGCCAAGAGGGGGACTGGAGCTAGGAAAAGCTCGGCCCCAGGAGATCCCTGGTTCCGCGTCTGTTAAAGAAATACGTTCTAAAAATGGTGCGATTTACCAAGCAGTCACTGCCAAAAAGCTGTTGAATTTATGTGCAAATGTAGTCATGATCTTGCCAAACCTTTGTCAAAATAAATGAACAAAGGTTATTCAGGCAGTGGTGTAGTAGAATTTTAACATGTTTACACTATTCTGCTGTCTTAACCGTTCCACTGGGATAGCAAAATATAATGCGCAGATCTTCATGACATCTCGGGCACGTATAGCAAATAAATCATACAAGCCAAAACAAACCATCATACCCCTTTCTGAGCTGATAACCTCTGTAGTTCACTTACTGCAGATATTCTTATGCCGCCTCTTGCAAATAACCAGATGTTTTATTTTTCCAAATCTTCACGTGATTTCAATGTTTTGCTTTGGTAATTCATACGGTAGTATTATTTTCACAAGTATTTTTCTTTTTGTAGGTCCAGGACTGTCATGTCATTAAGTACGCTCCGAAGGAGGGAAACAAAGAAAAAACGGCTACTCTCACTGTAGGAGGAAAAAATGTATCTTCTTTCTATGTAAGTGCTGTTTTGTTCTTAAAGTGGGTTGGCCCAGGTCCGTATTGGATACAAGACAACGTCTTCTGCGCACTAGTTGGTAATAGAGGCGCCTTGACTGGGAATCGTCAAGCGGTGGTGTAACATTTAAATAAATGTCCGGGAGTTAGAGCGTGATGAGCGCTATCGCGGCCGAATCAGCATCGCATGCCGTTTAAGTCAAAGGCAGATATCGCCAATTCGGGCGCTATAGCACTGATCGCACTTTGATGACTCCCAGACCCATGGCTGTTAACACCAGATCGGTGTGCGATACCCCACCTGGGAACATGATGAATCTGTGCCTGTCATTGCTGGTAGGTTTGGTGCCACCCTACACAAACAATAACAATACCACTTTGACATTCTGCACATTTTATCATACTGCTGGGGTCAAAGTGTTTCATGCAAGTGGTTGGTTCTGGTACCTGATTTCAAAGAATTTGGAACCTATTACACATTTTTACAATTTGTCATTTTTTTTGGCCTCATCTTAGAAAGTAATATATACACTTTTTTTTATATTGTAAAAAAATAGGAAGTTAGGGAATCATTTGAAATGGAACTGGAAGGAGATTGGGGGTTATGCCAGTGCAAACTCTTTTTCAGAGCGGAATGGGACATTGGGTTGCAGGCTTTTTGCTGCAACAAAATGACTGCCGGTATTCGGCCACAGTGGGAACCTCTGCCGCCGGCTGATTCTAGGAGATGGTAATTTTTATGGGTATGGGTTTAGTTTTCGTGATTTTAGCATTTAGGGTAGGGGGTTAACTTGATGGGTTTTGGTGGTTAGAGTAGGTATTTTTGGGGGGGGGTTAAGGTCTTAGGGTAGGGGGTTTTAGGGTAAGGGTCATGCTTAGGCACTTACGTTAGCGGCGAAGCGGGTGGCAGTGACAGGTCCTGGCGCAGGTTGAGTCGTGCGAAGCACCGGCGGTCAAAACGAGCACAACCAAATGTCCTAAACCATTTCATGATATCACACAAAAGGTAGTAGCTAGAGGAAATCAAAACCGTCTGGTACATCAGCGTATCATGTTTGCAAACAAATGTGAAAACATGAATGTAAAATACGAATGTGTCTGATCAAAGCAAATGTTTCAACCACCCAGATTAAACTCCTTAAAATGTCACTCTTCATGCATTCATTTAAATGTATAGGCCAGGGGTGGCCAATTCCAGTCCTCAAGAGCCACCGACAGGTCAGATTTTCAGGATATCCCTGCTTCAGCACAGGTGGCTCAATCAGTGGTTCAGTCAGCATTTCCTGTAACAGTGACACAGCCAGCAAGTGCTGCATCTGATTTCTCCAAATGTCAAAGATTCTGGATGCTAAAAAAAAGCGTTTGTTTTGTTTAGAGACCTTAGATAGATTTTTAGCATGTTAGATGGAGATCCTTTTTTTACGTGACCTCTCCTAATAAATGGGATTATCCAAGTGTGACACAACTGGCAGCCAACTAAATTGCTTTTCAAGAGATTGCATTGGAAGGAGAAAATCCTGGTTCTACCAGCCTAATTTCTAGCTGCATCCACTAGTCTAAACCCTGATTAGATATCAAGCATTGGATCTCATGCCCTCAAAGATATAGTTCCAAATAGAATATCATATACTATATAATATATTTTTATTGTTTCCCTATATTTGTATTTATATAACATACTGTTTTAAGATTTTCTTAGAGAAAGCAGCGCCCACAATTTGAAGCACGGTTAATTTATTTTTAGTTTACTTTAAAAAAAAAAAAACTTTTAAAAGCATATTAATAATAATATTGAAGTGTTGAATATTAAAAAAAACACCATGTTGCTACTTTGAGAATGTAGCTTTTGGTCCAGCATTAAGAATTATAATAGACCTTAATGTCATTTAGCATAGCTTTCAACTCGCCTTGGAAGACAGGAAGACACAATGTAAATAAATGATCTAGCAATATCGATACTACGAACACTGATGATCCATTGCTTCTGAAGAAACTCGCTTTCAAAATAAAAGTTAATTTTGAAATGACACTCCTTTCAAACCCCTGTTACCAAATCGTCCTGGTCACAGGCAGTCATAAATGACATCATGGAATGTTACCATTGTGCAGCAGAGAGATGCAGAACTCTGAACATGGCGGCACAGAGAGGAGAACTAGGACATCCATTCATAGTATCATTTACCTTGAATATTTTACTGATATTTCCCTTCCTTGATTATATTGCATAGGACAATGTTATTAACCTAAATTAAAACGTTTCTTGATTGGGCTGCCTTTTATGTAATGTCACCTACAGTGTAATTTACATTTTTCATTTCAAATAATTATGTTACTGGTGAGACTATATGTATTGCAAGTCTTTATTTATATAGCGCCATTAATGTGCATTGCGCTTCACAGCTGTAGTACGGGACAATCATATAAATAATAAATTATATAAATAACACAGGGAAGAAGTGCTTCAGACATAAAAGTAACATTTAGGAAAAGGAGTCCCTGCTCCGAAGAGCTTAAAATCTAATTTTTTGGTAGGGAGAACGTACAGAGACAGTAGGAGGACATTCTGATAGGGGCGTCTGCAAGGAGCAAAGGTTAATGTATGATGTGTTATTTATCAGCCATGGAGCTACACATATGCTTCTTTAAACAAGTGTGTTTTATGGTGAGTCTTAAAGGTGGATAGAGAGGGTGCTAGTCGGATATTGAAGGGAAGGGTATTCCAGAGGTGTGGGGCAGTCAGAGAGAATGGTTTAAGGCGGGAGAGGGCTTTAGATACAGGAGGGGTAGAGAGAAGACATCCTTGAGCAGAACGCAAGAGCCGGGATGGTGTACAGCGAGAAATTAGAGCTGAGATAGAAGGAGGAGCAGAAGAGTGTTAAGCTATAAAAGTGAGGAGGAGAATTGAGTGTGTGTGTGTGATACGGGATTTGATAGGAAGCCAGGAGAGGGATTTCAGCAGGGAAGACGCTGAGACAGATTTACGAAAGAGTAGAGTGATTATGGCAGCAGCATTTAGGATAGATTGTAGGGGAGACAGGTGAGAGGCAGGAAGGCCGGACAGCAGGAGGTTACAGTAATCAAGACGGGAGAGAATGAGGGCCTGAGTCAGAGTTTTAGCAGTCGAGCAACAGAGGAAAGGGCGTATCTTTGTAATATTGCGGAGGAAAAAGCGACAGATTTTAGAAACATTCTGAATGTGAGAAGAGAATGTGAGAGAAGAGTAGAGTGTGACCCCTAGGCAGCGTGCTTGGGCTACTGGGTGAATGATGGTACTTCCAACAGTAATATAGAAGGAGGAAATAGGACCAGGTTTGGGAGGAAGTATGAGGAGCTCTGTTTTTGCCATGTTTAGTTTAAGTCGGCGGAGGGCCATCCAGGATGATATAGCCGACAGACATTCAGAAACTTTAGTCTGTACAGTAGGTGTAGTAAGGTCAGGGGTAGAAAAGTAAATTTGTGTGTCGTCAGCATAGAGGTGATATTTGAACCCAAGAGATGTTATTAGGTCACCTAGAGAGAGTGTGTACAGAGAAAAGAGAAGGGGTCCCAGGACAGAGCCCTGTGGTAACCCCACAGAGAGATCGATAGAGGAGGAGGTGTTTGCAAAAGACACACTGAAAGTACGATGTAAGAGGAGATCCAGAAAAGAGCTTTGTTACGAATGCCAAGAGTATGTAGAATGTGAAGGAGAAGAGGGTGGTCCACAGTATCAAATGCTGCAGAGAGGTCGAATAATATGAGAAGAGTGTAATGACCTCTTTCTTTGGCAGCATGGAGATCATTAGTTATTTTAGTGAGGGCTGTTTCAGTGGAGTGAGCTGTGCATAAGCCAGATTGTAGAGGGTCTAAGAGAGAATAGGGGTTGAGAAAATGGAGCAAATGAGAGAATACAAGACGTTCAAGGAGTTTAGAGACAAAAGGCAGGAGGGATACAGGTCGATAGTTAGAAATACAGGTAGGGTCAAGCTTGCTGTTTTTGAGTTATGGTATGACTGTTGCATGTTTGAAGGAAGAGGGAAAGTTACCAGAGTAGAGGGAGTTAAAAATGTGTGTGAGCGTAGGGATTATAGTAGGAGCAAGAGGTTTTGGTAGATGAGAGGGAATGGTGTCAAGAGGGCATGAGGTAGAGGGAGAAGAGGAGATCAGCAATGACACATCCTCCTTCGTGACAGCGGCTAAAGAGTCAAGGAAGGCAGGAGGAGAGTTAGGAAGAGGTGTAGGATGGGAGGAGGATACAGAAGGGATCATATGTACAACAAAGAAGGGTAAAAAAAATGTACAGTACACAAGAATAAATTGAGGTGATATTGGGGGGCCCCCTGATATTACCTCAATTTATTCTTGTGTACTGTACATTTTTTACCCTTCTTTGTTGTTTTTGTTACGTTTCCCCTCCTTCCCTCCTCTCCTTTTCATTGTTGTTGTTTTGTTCCATGAGTTGTACTCTCCATACCTGTGCTTGGATTGTCTGTGTAGCTGCTTTTTTTTACAATATATCATTGGATTCACTAATTGACCATTTTGTCTGCTTTTTCTTATTTGTGTGCTGGGGGCTTTTGTACAAATGATTGCTTCCTTTTGGGGGATATGAGGTGCCTCCTTGCTCCCGTACACCTCGCAGCTTTTTCTTAATTTGATATTTACCATTATTGTTCTTGTGGTGGAGTGCTACCTAGCACACATCATTTTTGATACAGAAGGGATGTTCTGACGTATGGATTCTACCTTTTTCTTGTAATAGTTGGCAAAGTCCTGAGGTGAGATGGAGGAAGAACAGGCAGCAGAGGGTGGTCTGAGTAGGGAGTCAAAGACAGAGAAGAGTTGGCGTGGGTTAGACTTTAATTAGAATATTAAAGTTATACATTGAAAAAATACACATTTATTATGTAACCATTTTTTGAAGAAATGTTATGAGTGACAAAAGTTTGGAAGGAAGTGGATTGTATTGGAAACTGTGAACAAAAAAATCAATGTAGGATACTTTCTCTTACAGAAATCAGAATCTGCAATTGATTTTTACAGTGAAGCTGCAGTGCCCCCAAAGCAGAAAATCGCCATATTCAAAGTGTCTGACAACGCCATCCTTAAGCCAGGTAATAGGACAGTGCATGGTCTTCTATAGTTCCCGTTATGTATGTATGCGCCATTAATGTACATCGTGCTTCACAGTAGTAATACACACGACAATCATATAAATAACAAATGGTACAAATAACACAATGGGAAGAAGTGATTCAGACCTAAAAGTAACATTTAGGAAAAGGAGTCCCTGCTCCGAAGAGCTTACAATCTAATTGTACAGTATGCACAGTATACTATTGACCATGATGATCAATATAATTAGAGGAAGATATATTTTGACAAACCTACAGCTGATTAAGGAAAAGAGGCCTAAGAGGTGGCACCACTTTGTTCCTATGAAGACCAATTCGCACTTCGATCTGTCCCATCTAGAAAATGTAACAAGCAAAAGAACCTGGGCGCTAACCTACAAAAACAGATCCCACAAAAAGTAATAATGTGTGTAAAATACCAATGCAGGAAGAGGTGCCCCTAGACAATAATGAGGGGAGACTTGGGTGGATGACAAACCCTTCTGCTGCAACCTCAATAAGGATTATCCAAACCCTAGACAAGAGCAGTAAAACAAAGAACAAGGGGAGCAAGGGTTAAAGAGCAATTACCATCAAAGTTCTATACACATAGAATACACATACCTCACCTACAATCAGGTCAGGTACAATGGAGGGAGGAGGGGAAATAAATATATATATATCAAACGATACTTACACGGCCAAGTGGTAAGTACAGGTACAGCGAGGGGTATCTGTGATGATCGGTCTAGCCTTCCCCAATCCAAACAGTGTGGTATCGATTTATTGATAACACGTCTGCCTCACCATCTTTATACCATCACATGCGGGAGCTTTGAAAAGACTGACAGAGTGAAGGTCTTGATTGCCAGCCAGCAATCACGGTTCCCCCGCTGTTTGGATTGGGGAAGGATAGACCGATCATCACAGATACCCCTCGCTGTACCTGTACTTACACTTGGCCGTGTAAGTATCGTTATATATATATATTTATTTCCCCTTCTCCCTCCATCTAGAAAATGACAACTAGTTCTAGCATGGTGATAACATTCTCTTAATGGTTCAATATATAAAATGATTTCAGCTTAGGTTCAAAATAGCAAATGTTGTTATTATTAATGGTATAACAATGAGTTGATTATCTGCATTACCTGAATTATTCAGCGAACATTTTTTAAACCAGTGTCATTATTTAATTGCTATTGGATGTAGACTAGAAGTAGAACATAAAGTCGTGGATGTGGGCTGTTTTTTCCATAATATAATATTCAGACTATTATAACATAATATTCAGACTTGCAGAATTAACCTGCATTCCATGTTAGCTATTTATGTACAAGTTTTATTTTCACTGAGCGAGTTACAGAGAGACACACACACACACACACACACACACACACACACACACACACACACACACACACACACACACACACACACACACACACACACACACACACACACACACACACACACACACACACACACACACACACACCTATTCCACCTAGTTTTGGGATGGACCACACAGTGCTGCTTTGCAACAATGAGTGGGTTAACTTCAACACACCCATCAAAATATCCTATTAAAGAGCAATCCCTAATGTTTTGTCCAAGACATACAATTACTCCTAGTCACACCTGGACAGTTCTTAATAAGAAGTCAATTTTACTACATTCTTCTTTTCTCTGTAGTATTGTTTTTTTTTAGTGCTTGGATGCATGCAGTAATAAAACCATCACTTACAATTGGTGATGTTGATGCTCTCCACTTGAATCCTGTGACTTGGTTCAGTTGCCGTGTTAGGTGATGGGGATAAGACCCTATTTAACAGTTTAATGAAAATGTAACATTTGACAAAATAACAGGCATCACACAAAGTTTATCCAAACCAATACTTTGTAAAAAGGCGAATTTTAACACTAACAGAAAAAGTGACCGTTTGTTTTATTAGCGCTTCAGCAGCTATCACTCTGTACCTGCATTGGATTCCTTTTTTCCCAACTCACAAAAACAAGTCTTCTAAACTGATCAACAACCCCCCTCCCCGCCAACCCCTACATCCCCTTTTTTCTATACGACAAAATACCTTCCCCTTATCCCACAAACCTCCTCTTTTCCCTTCCTACTCTTCTCACCATTCTTCCATTGCAGACAAGTATTTACCCATCTCTTCCTCCTCACCAACAGAGTACTTCTCTTTATTCCCCCACCGACTGACCACCTTGTCTTTCTCCCACCAATATACCTTCACTCCCTTTCCTTCCTCACACAAATGAATACTCCCGTCTTTTATCCCCACCATCCACTTTTATCCTTCTTTTGTTCCTCTTCCATTGTCCTCCTTGAAATAAAAGCTCCCTTCCTTCCCCACCCGCATAACATACCTTCTGTCCAATTCATACCTACCTAGACACAATTTCATCCCAACCAGTTATTACCGATAGATCACCTCTCCCATTTTCCTTGGACTTGTTCACCATCGCCAACCACAAATGCCCTTATTGATTTGTGTGAGCCCGACAAACGTTAATATCTAATTTATTATGTAAAGGAATGCCTGGGGATTCTTCATTCACTTCTCCCCCATGCAGGTGTCACGCCGCACCTCGTAGTGCCCACGCCATCAGTAAGGCCGCGTGCATAGTGCAGGATACGGCGTGAGCTATGTAGCTCGCGTCGAAACAAACACTAGGACGCCATTGCATATGCGCATAGCGCGCTAGTGCGTGCACATGCGCTACAGGGAGACCGGCGCTTCGCGATACAAGTTTGTAATCCCGCGCGACGGGTCACGGAGGAGTGCCGAAGCTAGCGCGTTCTACTATGGACGCAGCCAAAATGTTACTACATCTGTAGCAGTGCTACAATTCACAAAATGATTGCTCAGCAATTTAGCTGCCACTAAATAAATCTTGTTGGTTTTTATTGTAGTTAATGATCGAAAATTGATTTTGTCTTATTTTTAAATTATATATTCAGTTTATGGGACGTGGAATATATTTATTTTTATTGCCATACGATATTTAGCATTCATGCGAATAGCAGCTGTCCAGCTTCGATGAATGATCTACAAAAAGATGTAGTTTACCCTAATTGGGGTAAATATTTCCATTATTTTAGTAAAAAAAAAAATTGCCTTTTTTTTTTCTGTCTTAACGTTCTGTTTAATTTACTAGGTACACCTCTTTATGCCGCGCATTTCCGCCCTGGGCAGTTTGTAGACGTCACCGCAAAAACGTAGGTCACTTCTTCTTTTTTTTTTTTATGCTTTTATAAGCTGCAGGAGTTATAAAGCCCCTTTGCAGACTGTAAATGCTAATTTCCTTATGCAAGATGTGACCCTAGCAGGTCAAACAGCAATACCTCTGAATGCAGCTATACACTGTGGTACATCAGCCCCAGGGAGAACCTGTGGCCTGCCAGATGAATGCAGGTTTCTTTCCCAACTGGATAGAAAGATAATTTCCCCTTTAGTTGTAACCTTCAGATAACATGTGCATTATGTACACTGTACTTAAGGTTCAGCGTCTCGGTATTCCACTGCGTTTTGCAACCCGTATAAGCAAATGCTCTGCTGTTCACACAGCTTTTAAGCACAGCATGGGATTAGATGCATAGCCAGTCAAACCACTCACAGGCAGCAGTTTTATTGTGTGCTCTCTCTCTCTCTCTCTCTCTCTCTCTCTCTCTCTCTCTCTCTCTCTCTCTCTCTCTCTCTCTCTCTCTCTCTCTCTCTCTCTCTCTCTCTCTCTCTCTCTCTCTCTCTCTCTCTCTCTCTCTCTCTCTCTCATCACATTCCAGTATGCACCGTTTTAAAGTAAAAACCTTTTTTTTTTTGGCTTCATTCATTGTAACATCGCCGGAAGAAGAGATCAGTGTACAGTATCTACATTGATTTATTTTAATGACCGCCTTACATTCTGATACACCAGAAGTTGCATAAAATAAGACATATTTCTGCTTGTTTATATACATACAAAATACAGTATGCGACATATTCATCGTATTTGATGATTTTACCTTTTCAGTTGCTACGCAGCGTTACAGAAAATAAATGGTTACAGTATAATATCTGTAGTGTCCTATTAGCCTGCTCCAGTACTGCATCTTTAAGTGGGATTAAAGACTTTGGCAATTTTAAACCGAGCAAGTAATTGTTATGCAGTTGTGGAGAATCCAGTGACGTTGGGAAAATTGATATCCCACAATCAATAGTGTTGAGTGGCATTTTGATAGAAACCATATGAAAAATGTCCATACTGTATCTCTGATCAAAAGGTTGTTTTATTTTCCTCCTATTAAAATGTCACTTTCATCATTAATTTACTTCGTATGAATCTTCCTGTCAAGCTCAAAGCACTGGTAATTGAGCACCTTAACATTTCTTGAACATTGAGATTCCTAGAGGCTTGTTGAAATAACATTTCATTATGTATCTAGCTGTGTTGTTCACAACCAAATGACAGAAATGTGAGCTATTTGGAGGACAATCCCACATTGGGCAGTGTTGGGCCTACTTACTTATTTTTGACTGTACAGATGCATCTTCTTTATGTGGATATCGTAACATACAGTAATATAAGTTTTCAAATAAATATACATGCTGCAGACTGATACTAAAAAAAAGCTATTTGTTTTGGTGAAGGTTGAAGGAAAGCCACCAAATCAACACGCTTGGGAAACATTCAGCTTAAATGTTAGATACCAAAAAAACAACATTTTAGTTCATTTTGTTTATTATAGTTCTTTCTTCTTTTTGAAGTGCACTTAGTTGAAGTGCTAATGAAAAGAAAAAAAACTTTTAAAAGCCCTTGTTGTTATCCTTCTTTCCGATTTTAAAAGGTACCTACGTTAAATCTGCTTTTCTCCAGGATCGATATGGCTACTAAAACTAGACATACCTTTTATTGGGAGTTATTCAACAAACTGCACTAAAGCCAATCAGGGCGCCATCACCCGGAAACTCCAATCTAAGTCAGTGGGATTTGCCCTGCGATAGTGCCCCAAGCCGCACGATTGCAGTTTAACCCTTTGAGTGCCGGAGAGGGCATGGCACCATAGTGCCACAGCCCGTCTGGCACTCGCGATCACATCACCATTTCGCCACTGATGACGGAAGGGGAGGAGCGCAGAACGCAAGCATGAATATTATGAAGTAGCTGCTATGCCATGGGGCCCCTGGAGTGCCAGACCCTATGTTGTAGTGTGTAATACATTTATATATATATATATATATATATATATATATATATATATATAGTTATTGCAACATGAATGTTTCAGACCGATAGCTGAGACTGAAAACTGCTTCCTTTTTTAATGGGAACATTTCTTAGCCTATCTGGGAATATTCTTAGACTCGTACTGTTTCCGTAATGATTATCACACGAGGCCATGAGCAGCAGTAAGTAGGTTCCTTTGATTGATTGACTCTGGCAGATCATTTCTATTTTATGAAGGTTTTCAGTCTTACAGAACCCACAGTCACAGCAGGTTTACGAGCAGACATCACACTGTAAAGAGCGCTCAGGCTACACTCGGACCCAAATAATTGATTATAAGGAAATTATATTTTAAAAATATTTAGGTGGTCTGCTAAACGCAAACGTAAAACTATGAAAGTACGGAGAGTTAGTGGCACTATATAGAATATCTTTGATTCTGAAAAGAAATTAGAAACTGCAACAGTAATTATCATAAATCCACAGAACATTAATTTAGCATTGCGATTCTATGCAGAGCTATGATTAATTGTAAGGACACGTTCTTAATTATATGTGACTGATATTAGTAAGAATCTAGTGTTGACTTCATTCCGCATCCTGCACGATTCCGTTTTTTTCAGCACTACACATACAGTAGAAATAAGACTATTGCTTTTGCAGGGCGATACATTTGCTATAGATAATTGGTTAAGTAAGATCAGGTATAGACATCGGTTATGGAAGCTTGAGAATTTATCAACAGCACCCATGTTTGTCTCGGTGTATCACATGAATACAATCTACTGTTGTGCAATGAATCCTATTTCTACAACGCAGCATTAGCGCACATGTTTAAAGATAGCTGCTGTGCAGTAGCCTTGGTTCTCATGTACAAGCAACAACTAATATCTCAGAATGTTCATTTGATAAATATGTTTATATACTATTAAGTTGTTTTGAGGTAGAGAACTTTCTATCATTATTTTATTTAATATAATGTATATTTCCAAGTTGTTGTTTTTTCTTAAAGGTTTTGCTGATTTTAGATGTTCGTGTTTTAAAGTTATTTTATCAAACTGAGGATGGTGTATGCTGTGCCCCCTGGTCCTATCAGACTGCAGAAGTTGGGGCAGTGTTTGTTATGTGTAATAAGGAATGAAATATTTATTGTAAGACCTGCAACCAAGTTAATAATTTAAAGAATATTGTGCTGATTATATATAACTCCATGGAGAACTCAGTTCAGTATTGCACCTCTGTGTCTTGGCAGCTTCTTAAGGCTACATATTGTCAGATACCACATTTTCCCAAAAGTTAAAGAAATTACTCTTGGGTACTGTTATCTGCCAATATATGTCTTTTCAGTTCTCTCTTTGTTTCCCCTAAATGGGTTATTTGAGTGGTAACTCAATCTTTATGTTTCTGATTGATTGAGGTGCAGGAGCTTCAGCCATAAAAATAGTTATGTTGCTAATTGCTTCATTACAATAAATGTATAATTTCTTTATATTCCATTAAAGTAATAGATCATTGAGATGTAGGGTTCTGCGTTAACCATGTTAAAACAACATATTGCTGCTCCTCATGTAGGATGCCTCCGAACTTGGCAGACGTGCACGTACAGTGACGTGATAAAAAAAAGAGAGGCCATATCATGGTGGTTCTGTCTTTCTGGACCACAGGTATTGTGCTGGTAACACGCAGGGCTTTAGAAACATTGTGATAGCACTCGGGTGACATTTAGCAGGTACCTTCTCTGATGTACAGTAAACACCACCCCAGCGTGTCGCTGCTGGAGTTGTTTACTTGGTTAAAGGATGTAAACAAGTCAGTCAAGTATTAGGTAACCAAGGGGTCAGCAACCTTTCAGGGAAGTAGTGCCTTTATTTATGTATTTTTATTTTTTATTTTCTCTGAACAAAGTATTTCAAGAGCCGCACCGCATGCATGAATAGGAATATACCCCCAGAAACACATACATGATACATTTACTGTACACACTCTCCTCTCTTTACCTCCGCCACACACACACACTCAATACTTCCACCCCCACATCACCACGTTTGGTCCGACTTCTGGGCGGGCCCAACGTCCGACGGCTATAAGGTAACCAGGCAGGGGGGGGAGGGGTCTGCCACAGAATGAGGGCCCGGCCCCAGAATTCAGAACTCTGAAGTGTGGCCCGACCTCTGGCCTGGCCATTGGATAAAGCCGCATGTATTTACTCAAAGAGCCGCATGCGGCTTGTGAGTCGCAGTTTGCAGACCCCTGAGATAACCCAGTGGAAACATTTGGAACACCAAGCGTTACAATCACAATGTCATGGGTACAGTGAAGGTTGCAAAATGTGTGGTGCACATGGGTTTTGGCAAAAGTAGCGAAATCTGATTATTAAAAGAAATGTAAGGAGATTAAACTTTTGTGTGCCCCAAGACATGGCTACTATGTCATGGGTTGCGGAACTCTGGGTGCCCCATGACGTGGTAGCTGCATGAAAGTAAAAAAATAAATGTTTGTTGTGTTGAGTGAGATCCATAGAAGCACAGGGTGTGATCTGCAATGATGGTGGACAGCAGGGGCTGACTCCTGCCTCTCCCATCATTGGAGAGTGATCACGGAAGGGTTAATGAGACAACAGTATGAGCTATGGTATGGAAGTGCTGTGTGCTGGGTGATAATGGTGAAAGGCAGGGTTGCAGACCTGTCTAAGACATGCAAATGAGCATACAGTAATATTTCCATTTGATATATATATATATATATATATATACACAGCAGGGCCCCGCTTCTCGGCACTCCGCTTTTCGGCGATACGGTGGCACAGAGAAGGGGGCTGCCATGTTGGATCCTAAGTCGCGCATGCGCAGAACGGGCGGTTGCGCCCGGCGCGCAAGCGCAGACCGTAGTTTGCGCGTGCAGACCATAGGTCGCGCTTGCGCAGAACTGCGAAAATGTCGGTTTGCGCATGCGCAGAACTAAAAATCGCCGGATCCGCTTTCCAGCGATTTTCACTATACGGCGTGCCCCTGGAACGGAACCCACCATATAGTTGGGGCCCTCCTGTTTGTGTTTGTGTATGTGTGTGTGTGTATATATATGTATAGATATAGATATATATCTATATGCAGTGTTCGACAAACCTATACATTTGCACGCCCCGGGCGAGTGGATTTAACATCGTGGCGAGATCCTATTGGCCCAAGCAGCACACGTGTGGTACTAGGTGGCGAGTAGATTTTTTTGTTCGGCGAGTAGATTTTTTGGTGATTTGTCGACCACTGTCTATATGTATATAGATATATATCTATATCTATCATTGATAAAGACATTTTATTGAAGCTGTTTTTACTTCACTGAGTAAGACTTCAGTTGACTCCCACAGATCTACTGAAGCAGTAATAATACACATATACAAATTCATGTGTTAGTCGCCATCATCTCTATTCAACATATGCTGCTACTTTTTGTATTGGTACTAGGGGGGCTGCATGTTTATTCTGTGCCCTGCTGAAGGATGTCCAACACATTGTGAAAAGATGTTGCATAATTTTCTGCCAGTGTTGGTTGATAATCCATTAAAAGCCTTTAACCCTCACAAAATGGGATCTGTCCTGCTCATTGCTTACTGTCTAAAGAGTTTATGAGCTTTGAGGGTAGCAAATGGATAAGGAGTATTTCACAGCAATAGCTTGCAGGAGAAAAATCACTTTATCAGAACTGCCTCGTAAGTGTTTTTAATAATCTACGCCGTTCCTCCTCAACACAAATGCATTCACTTACTCGAAGAAGCAACACGAAGATGCTGAATGTAGAGAACTCTTAAATACTTTAACCCCTTAGTCAGCAACGTTCCCAAGCAAAGGGATTCATGCACAAAGTAGAAGTTATGTTCTGTCTCTGTCAAGAAGCAAGTCCTTTGTGCTGTAGTGATCTCGTATAAGTGATTATTTGGCTGAATTATTTTTCTTGTTAAATGCAATAAGGAGGGGGGAGAGAATAAAGCGTAAACTCATAGAAAATGTGTTCAGAATTGATCTCTGCAGAAACAATTTGTAGCCTTGTCTGAAATTATCACTTGGTTACATAATGTCTGATTCTTTTACTGTGATTTTTTAATGCACTAATGATCCACTTTGCCAAACATTGTTTGCTACAGAAAATCTAATCCTCTAGGCTTTTCTGTGTATAAAGTGGGTGTCAGGATGAATTTAAGAAAATGGATTGGTTGGCTCTAAACACAAAGCCTTCAATGATGGAGGGGCTGGTATTTGAAGGTGTTGAGGTTTTCGTAATGGGATGACAAAAGACAGATTAGGCAGTGGTGTTTTTTCCCCCCCCACTTTGGTATTTGCAGTGAATATGTTTGTCACTGCTTGTGCTGTTTCCTGATACATTCGCCTGCGCCTCTGATTTTGCATCACTGGCAATTTATTGTTATTAACTAGAATTAGTACATATTGGACATGGCCTACATGAATGTAGTATGCATTGTAGGGAATAACATTTGATCACACAGCTACTAAACTGTTTGTATTACATAGATGAGTGGGTTTTAACCTCTCCTCAGGGAATTTCTGCTAGACCATGTTTTGAGATAACCAAGCAATACTCCGTTCATATGTAATCGAAGTACATTCTCGTGTGTAATTACTCGGTCATTCCTTACTTTTGGTCTTCCTGTGGTTCCCCAAGCAGAGTGTTGAAAATCACTGGCGTACAATACAGCAGGGGTAGCCACCAACAGGCCAGGTTTTAAAGATATCCCTGCTTCAGCACATGTTGCTCAATCAGCAACTGAGCCTCTGATTGAGCTTTGTGCTGAAGCAGGGATATCCTTAAAGCTGCAGTTCAGTCAATATCCTGCATGTGTGTGTTTTTTTTAATAAATCAGTTCTGTAGTAAGAAAAAATACTTTTAGCATTTTCTGTTTTTAAAAAAACAACTTTGAAAGACCAATTTTCTTGTATTCTATTTTAACAGCCATTTGCTAAGGCACTGCCCCTTCATGTCCTGTCACAAGCCCTGGCACACCCCTTTGTCAGCCCTGCCCTCCCTCTAGCACATGTCAGTGTAGGAGTGCTCATGAATATTCATGAGCTTCCACTGAGAGACAGAAGCAAATAAAAACATATGCCAGCTCTAATTATGTCACCAAATTTCGCCTATCAATACATGGAGAACGAATTGACTGGCAGCTATACTGTTCTTTAGGTAATTAGAGATTGCACACATAAAACTATTGAAGTAAAAAAATAAATGTAAAAAAAAAAAAAAAAAGACTGAAATGCAGCTTTAAAACCTGGCCTCTCTTTGTTGTCTTTGAGGACTGGAGTTGGCCACTCCTGCAATACAGTATCAAACAATTAAATTTTATTTATTAAAAACAATCTTATTTTCTTTTCCTGTCTTTCCATCCTTTCCTCCTGTGCCTCCTTAACTTTTAGCCTGCTTTGTTTTAGTTTTAAAATGATCCATTTTTATTTAATAAAAAATTCATCTGTAAATGAAGTGGTAGGTTTTAAGACCAGAATATTTTTAACTATTCGAGCTACAAATGAAAGCACTATACATTGCCACCAGTTCACAGAATTACAGAAATATTCATTTCCAGTAGCAGATTTTGCTGCGTCCGCCATCTCGTCTTTATAACTTGTAATGCAAAATAAATGGAAGTGCATTATGTCCATCCCTTGTCACTCAATAATATTATTTTTTTTGTATATTGATGATTCAGTAACTTGATCAATGCACATTTTCTGAATATTTAATTCCACTCTTTCAATTTTTTTCTTGCCATGCATCTGTGCTGCAAATCTAATCTGAGTGCAAAAAAAGATTCCATATCCTTTTTGCACCATCTGCTCCACCAGTGCTTGCAATTTCTAAATCTATACTAGGCGCCACATTGTCTAATGGTTATTTGAAGTTGTTGCAGGGTGACTATACATTTGGAAGTTTGGGCTGCAATATACTATATATTGTTAATATAGAACAAACTAAATGGATTTAAGTGCCTCATTAAACCCATTCTGCAGTAAGGACCTGAAAGCCATGTATTTGGTTACTTGATTGCCCTTGCAGATCATGAACAAGTAATTACTACTAGCCTAAAAAATACAACTATTATAATTATAGCAGCAATCGATGCTGTCTATATATATACAGTGTTCGACAAACCTATACATTTGCTCGCCCCGGCCGAGTGGATTTAACCCCCGGGCGAGTAAATATTTGCCCAAGCAGTACACGTTTGGTACTAGGTGGCGAGTAGATTTTTTGGTGATTTGTCAACCACTGTATATATATATATTATTGATATACAGTATATCTAGATCTATATAGATAGATATAGAGGTATCTGTACCGTGTTAGCCGAGCTTAATAATCAAAAACGAATAGACGATACCGTTATGTGGCTAACGAAATGCTTTTATTTGTGCGAGCTTTCGAGATACACTGATCTCTTCTTCCGGTGGTGTTACAATGGATAAAGCAAGAAAGGTTTTTACTTCAAAATACAACCCATTCTCCAGGAGGATACAAGACTGCAAAAGGTCTTCCCTGAAACACCCTTATTATCATACAGACAACCTCATAATCTAAAGAAAATTATGGTGAGGAGTAAAGTATTCAACACTACAACTGAATGTGGGACAAGACCATTCCAGGACGCAAGATGCAAAACCTGCGCAATGCTTCACACAGCAGGCACAATACAAATACCACACAGGAATCTGGAGTACAAAATCAGAGGAAGTTTCACCTGTTTCTCCAGCAATGTTGTATTGTATTGTGTCTTTATTTATATAGCGCCATTAATGTACATAGCGCTTCACAGTAGTAATACACGTGGTAATCAAATAAATAACAGATAATATAAATAACAGATCATGGGAATAAGTGCTTTAGACATAAAAGTAACATTAAGGAAGAGGAGTCCCTGCCCCGAGGAGCTTACAGTCTAATTTTGTGTACCTCATCATGTGCATGAAATGCCTAGGGGGCTGCTACTACATAGGTGACGGGACAGGGGCTAAACAAGAGAATGAATCTGCATCGCCACAGCATCACACACGGAACAAGAGACAGTCCTGTCGCGAACATTTCTCTGACTGTGGCCAAAAGATGAACGATCTGAGGGTTGCCATACTCAAAGGTAATCTTAGAAAACCAAAAGAGAGAAGGTTGCATGAATACAAATTTATGCAACTGTTCGGGACACTTAGCGGTGGCCTAAACAGAGACCGCAGCTTCATGAGTCACTACCCTGACACGAGAACTCTCTTCCCATGAGTACTAAAGGCTATGTCTTTACATACTACGCTATATGAATGCATGCACAGCTGTCTCTTACACATACATATGTACAATGTAATTCTATCCCTATATACCAATAGGGACCAGATAATATCTACACACATTAATAGTAACTGACCCCTTGGCTAGCAACAATGCAACGCATTTATTGAATAAATAATTTTTATTTTTACATGTGGACCTCCTCCTGCTTTTTGGAAGTGTTCTGCCTTTTTTCTATTTTGTTAGCCACAGAATGGTATCGTCTATTCGTTTTTGATTTTTATATATACAGCTCAACACCATTATAGCGCAATCCGCTATAGTGCGGGTCCGCTTATAACACGGGCTGAACGTGGCTCCCGATTTTACATTTTTTTAATCTCTTTTTTTTATTTGTTTCCCACTCCAAAGCTGTATTACTAACGCTAGTGATGCCGCACTCAGTATGTTATAGATACTTTGTTGCAATGAAACTTTTTTTTAAAGAATCCAAATAATACTTTTACGTGTGAGTAACACATGGCCCTACACAGCGGTACAGAGTACACCTGCAGCTCTTAACCCCAATATCTGCAGAAATACTTGGATATGTCTCGGCAAGTTGCAACCTCTGCTGGTATAATAATTAGTGAGGCAGCAATGCCACTTCGTAATATACTGAGCATACAATAAGTAGAACACTTCCAGCAGAATAACGTTCTCCCCGGTTTTTATAATGTTACTGTACAACGGAAGGTATTAGGGGTGAAGATTTGTGAATGCATTTCTACTGGAGTATAATAAAATGCACGTTTTCTTTGTAGGCCGAATAGAAAAAGAATACTTTATTCTGCTTTTTTTTTTTATGTCGGGGTTCCCTGTAGCAAGCGGAGCTCTGAAACCCTTATTGTTAACAGCACAGATGAAAATAAACACATGGGAATGGGCATATGACACACACTCACACACCTACCTCTCTCGGTGGGGTCCGATCCCCCGGGGAAGTAGCGCTTTCCTCCACTCCAATGCTGTGCCAGCAGCAGGTCCCTGGAGGTAAGATGGCCACCTCACTGCGGGGACTCGCAAGGCTGCCACGAGCCGAGTTATGCGACTCACGGGGTGCTGGGAGAGGGGGAGACAGCCGTAGGGACCCTGGATTTGGGTCTAAGTTGGGTCACAAAGCTGCAGACCAAGCAATATCCTACATGTTTTTTTTTTTTTTTTTTAATCTTTTCTGTACTATAAGAAAATACTTGTAGCTTTAAAAGAAAAACAACTTTGAATGACTTTTTTTAATGTATTATAATGCAACAAGTATTTTTCGTTTCTATAGCAACTATTTACAAAGTCACAACAGCCTTCCTCTTCTGAAAAAGGCTGTGGAACAAGCCTCTTTTTAAGCCCTGCCCTCTCTCTAGCAGTACACTTAAATCTAGTGACTGTCTGGTCACATGATCTTCCGTACAGAACTTTGCATCTTTGGTCCTCTTCTGCTGCACTAACGGACATTTAGTGAATCTTTGCTGATCGATCAACAACTTGGCTAATTACTTATCATTGTGTGGAGTGTATTGATGCACATATTAAAAGGGGGGGGGAAACAAATAAAAAAATGACAGCTTGGACTGCTCCTTTCATTTATAAACTAGTCACTCGAGCATGGTACTGCTTCTTGCAAGCTCCCAGTCACTGAGCTGAAGCACTAATTCTCTTCTGTGAATAATTGTTAGGGGCAAGCAAGAATTGTGAGGAAAAAGTTTACAATATGCATGGAAAAAGTTTACAATATGCATATGTATCTGGTTCCACATTTGTTAGTTTTGGAAGGTGGGCAGCCACATCGTATAGGCCACCTGCCTCCCATTCCTGACCCTCTGCTGCTGTGTGACAGTGAACAAACTTTCAGTGACTTCACAGGAACACCACAAAATGTCACAAAGATGAACCCAAATACACAGATACACACACCCTGA